>NC_041380.1:302179455-302182979 GCF_002162155.2 Triticum dicoccoides | reverse complement strand
TCCTTTAAAGAAAGCAATATATAATATAAAAAATATGCTGGATGGATTTCACCTGATACGTCATGCCAGTAGTTATCCACCGCGGAGTTGATGAACCACGATGAAGCTGAAATCAATCACAGCTGAGTCGACCACTAGAGCAGGTAGATGAATCGGCTGCGGCGTTGTAAGCCGGTGCAGACGGGTGAGTCAATCATGGGTGCGGTCTCGGTGAGTTGATGTAGACCGAGCTGTACGGGCGGCGGCTTGCTCACACCCGTTCAACAGAACGCGGGCACGGATGCCAGTGCATGATGAGGCTAAAACACACTTCATAGACACATCATGGCACCACCTTTATAATGAATCATTGTCCTGCACATAAAAATATACAGACCAAAGTAATTGTTCTCTGATAGAAACAATATGTGTTAATAAAATAAATTTAGATAGATTTCACATGATTTACTTGGTCGAGCGATGATTCGTTCGTCACGACCGAAGCGGCTCAGGTAGGCCGGCGACTCAATATAATTCCGGCGGTACGGGCAGACTGGTGTCTCCGGCGGCTCAATACGATAGAGGCGACTCAGCACGGCGCGTCTACGGCCGGTTCTATTGAGTGGCACGGCACAAACGAACATCCCCCTTTCTCGGCAGCAAAATAATTGCAGCACCACGCCCCTCTTTCTTCAGGCAGTAAGTAACAGGGCTGTCTACACACGCCTGGGTTGATGTCCTCGAACCAACACATACATGCATGCCTGCACTGCTCTATTATTCTCCGGCTGGTAATATCATACAGTGGATGTAACAGTTCACAGCGACGAGTGTCAGATCAGTCAACTAGTACTAGTGCTTCTGTAGCAACAGTAGTAGCATTAGTAATCAAGGTGTACATTATCCTTGATCTCGCGTGGAGTAAGTAACACCAGTGGTTCATCTGTTCTTTTATCCTTCACATGCGGTGAGTAAACCTCTTTTTGCAAACCCATATTGTGTGCTCTGATCCACATAATACTACCTGCTACAGGCAATTGTCAGTGTCTGAGGGCCCTGGGATCTAAGACAAAGACGTGCAATGTTTGACTGGCTGCTGGTTTTGTGTTTTAATATGCAGACGGGAACAGACCACCCAAGAAACTGTTGTTTGGCTTTGAGTTTGTCGCCTACTACATGAGTCCTCTCGTGAACATTGTCTTGCAGAAAAATTCAGTGATGTGGAGCACCTGTAGCCCCTTCCCCTCATCCCTGAGTTACAGGTTCAGCTCTAGCAAATGCAACCTCTCTTCCCTCGTGAGCTCCAGCAGTCGTACTACGGGACGCGGCGGGCCAGCTCGGCAGCTCTCCGGTCTGGGGCAGCTTGGCGTGTCAGGCAGTTCATGCCGCTGCTGGATGCGAGGCGGCGCGGGGAGGAACGACAGGGTCAGCGAAAGTGATCCGGCGACTTGACGCGGCGGGTCGACTCGTCAGCAGAGGCGGATCCGAACTCGGACGTAGAAAAACTGTGATTTGTCGCGAGGCTTAGGGGACAGTACGAGGTGGTCCATTATCGCGGACACAACAACTGCTGCAGAGGCCCTCTCGGTGACTCGGAGCGGGGCCGAAGTAGCGACGGCGGAGGCCAACTCGAAGAGAAGGTGACGAATCAGCTTCAGGAAGTGAGACGGAACACGGATTACGACGGCGGCTCAAGATCAGGCCGCAGCGGCTCAGAAACGATGAAGCGACCGGCGACTCAAAGCTGCACCTGCAGCATACGGGCAGCACGGGACAGTGGTGGCTCATAGCAATGGCGACTCACAGCTGGAGCGAGGGACGCGGCGCGTGTTTAACAAGTTTTTGTAAACCGACTCAACCACGGCGAAGGCGGGTCAGCATCTCAACACAGGACCACAACATAGGCGGAGATGACGCGTAAGACCCGGATGTTGGCTCGATGGTGCGGTGGCAAGAGCTTGTGGTCGACCACAACAGACGCGACGGCTTGAGGCGTTCGTAGCGGCTCAACGGGCTTCATCAGAGGCGGGTACGGCAGCAGCAACTCAAGACAGCGTGTGATGTAGAACACGGCAGGTCGGAACACGATAGCAGAACCATGGCGTTTAGTGAAGTCAGCAGGGAGAAGTACAGCTGCGCGCGAATAGTAAGGTGGTCGTCCGTGGTGGCTCTCGCGCTGCAGAGGCACAGAACAGCAGCTTAGGATCGGCCTGATATGGACGCCGGGTCGGTGCTGACAACAATGAAGAGCGGCAACAGCAACTTGGGGAAGCGTGATAATGAGGGCGGCTTGGTGGAAGCGAAACAGACCGAGGCAGAAAACTTCAGTTGTGACCATGAGCAGCTCAAAGCAGGGATGGAGTACTAGTTGAGAGCTCTTCACATGGGAATCCATTAGGTGTTTCTTTTTTTTTGCTTTTCCATCATTCAGGTACTGTAAACACTTGATTTAATTGCATGCGCTAGGCTGATCTGAAGACCTCATGTGTGCTTAAGTCAAACAGTTGTCCTTATCCTGTTGTGCGCGTGATCCATGTTGGGCGACTCAGCGGCTTAAGCAAAACGCAGTAGAAAAACATGACAGGTGTCTCTGTTCCCTACCATGACACGCCAAAAAAGACCGATCCGATTTCCCATTGATGACCACCCGGCAGTAGCTTTATACGGTAGATTCAATGGCCTTGCTTGAAATCCATGCCAAGCTAGGTAATTCCTTTGTGGTCGGATGCCAACGATCTCTACGGTTCTGCAAACGGACAGATCCCATTGACTTTGTTTTTAACGAAACCGATCTCATGTCAGACTCGGTAAACTTCAGGACAGATCGGTGTATAGACGAAATCATCTCCAGCCATCTTGGTAGATTGTAGGTCGTCGCGATGCATAGATGCAACTTTAAACTCTTTTGATCTCAATCTCATACACATCACTGCTGAAAATTTCTTCAATCTTGATTGACGAACTTGTAGTTGATATGAATCCTTCCATGCGGGTTCTTGTTCAGCCGGAAAATTGTGAACTTCTTGATCCCTGAGAAAGATCCCTTCAAAAACTCATCACCACCGTGCGCAGACCCCACGGTGGGCGCCAACTGTCGTGGAATTGTCACGGCAGATGTCCTCGTTGAAAGGACTTAGTCGTGAGGCCAACGCATTTATGTGGTAGTTTGAGAGGGGTTGAGTGGGATGAGAGACACGAGGTTTTACCCAGGTTCGGCCCCTCACGGTGGAGGTAAAAGCCTACATCTTGCTTCATTGATATTGATGATGATGATCACGATTACACGGGTGCTCTAACTCGAGAGCTATCGACTTGTTTGTCTAACCCTAACTTATCAAACTTGTGGAACTTGTCCCTCTTGAGGTGCCCTGCCCCTCCTTATATATGTTGAAGGGGCGGCTTACATGACTAGTCCTATTAGGATTAGGATTATTCTATTACAAGTGGAGTCCTAGTCTTTCTTCCTTTGTAAGTGAATATTCCTTATGCTTCCCTTTTAAGCCGGCCCACCATAACATAGGCCGGTCTTCCATGAACCGCCTGTC
>NC_041380.1:302147543-302178403 GCF_002162155.2 Triticum dicoccoides | reverse complement strand
CACCCGGCCGGCCGACGTCCGCCTCACCGCTCCGCCAGGCGCCGCGCCGCCCGTCCCCGTCGCGCGCCTCGCCGGCGTGCCCTGCTCCTCCCACCGGCGAACCTTGCCACCGAGCCGCCTCGTCATCGTCGGAGACGGATCGGGATGAGATCCATCCATCCCCGAACCAAACATCGCGCCCACGTCCTTGATCTCCTTGTCCCGCTCCGTCTCATCCCGCATTGACTTCTCGGAGGTCTAATTTTCTCTAAGTCCCCAGATCTGTGACATTTTCTAGCTCTGTTCAACATGCCATATCTCCTCATCCGTAGCTCCGTTTTGCATGCATGATATATTGAAATGTTCGTCAGGATTTGCTCTTCATTTTGTTCCATTGTGCCATGCTTGTTTGATTCCATATTGATGCCCAAATGGTTGATGCAAGAGTGCTATAAAATGTTAGGTGCTGATTCTTATCAGATTATGAGCATTTGTCATTTTTGCCATGATTATTGTGTGCTGCATATGGGCATGAGCTCTACATGTGTTTTGGGCTATGCCATGCCATCTTTACAGGGGTGTATGCCATGTATTTTTTTGATCAATGTGGTGAATAGCACAAGAATGCAAAGTAGCTCTCATAATGTTGCTGATTTCAGAGACTTAGAATTTCACTAAGTCATTTCCCTGCTGTTATTTTAATGCCATGTATTCATGTTGCTACAGAGTGATCCGTGCTTCTTTTGAGTATGTTCAGTAAGGATGATTTGGGCATATGATTATGCTCTATCCATCCATGCCCCTTTGTGCATTTATGGAGAGCCCTAGAATGACTCAATCTTGCTCTACTTTTGCTATAAAATGTTCCTGGCAAATTGTTTACGTGTTAATCAATTTGGCCAAGGTTGTTGTAGTTGATCCATGCATGATATGAGATTGTTCTTGCTTTGGTTAGCTTCATAAACATGCCTTTTCTTGCTGTTAGTATGCTTAGCTTGTCATGCAATGCCTTGTGTTGAGTGCATCGAGCTCGCAAACATGCCTTCATAACACTGTTTATGCCATGTCCAGTTTTCTACTAAGTCTGAATCTGTTAACGAAACTTGCTATGTTTACATGGGTGCCATCATATCTTCTGATCCTTTTTGACTTATGGTCAGTAAGGGACTTTTGTTATATGCTTTGAGTAGATTCATGCCATGCCTTGTATTGCTATGATTAGTTCCTGTAGCATGTTGTTATCTTACTCTAAACATTGTTTCCTGATGTTAAATCCTGACATGTTAGTATTTTCACTAAGTCTGTGATGCTGATATCTTTTGCACTATTGCCATGATTGTTGTTGCATTCTAGATGGCATCGTGCTGTTAATCGCAGAATTGTGCCATTCTTGTTTTGCTTGTCATTTGCAAACCGTGCATCCGATTCCGGTGATCTTTATATCGATTTCGTCTGAAATCATCTCATCTTTCCAGCGGCGCACTTGGTTTGCCAAGTTGAGACCTGGTTCAATCTTTTCCTTCCGGAGCTCGCATATGCATTGCATATCACATCCCACATATCATGCCATGTTTTGCATCATGTTGCTTGCGCATTGCACCGTGGTTGATTGTTGTTTCCCCGTTGAGTACGCTTACGAGGATCAAGCTTACATCAACTCGAAGAACTTTGCAGACAAGATGACCATACCCTCGAAATCACTTCTATCTTTGCTTGCTAGTTGTTCGCTCTTTTGCTATGCCGCGATACCTACCACTTGCTATATCATGCCTCCCATATTGCCATGTCAAACCTCTAACCCACCTTGTCCTAGCAAACCGTTGTTTGGCTATGTTACCGCTTTGCTCAGCCCCTCTTATAGTGTTGCTAGTTGCAGGTGAAGATGGAGTTTGTTCCATGTTGGAACATGATTATTGTTGGGATATCACAATATATCTTATTTAATTAATGCATCTATATACTTGGTAAAGGGTGGAAGGCTCGGCCTTATGCCTGGTGTTTTGTTCCACTCTTGTCGCCCTAGTTTCCATCATATCGGTGTTATGTTCCTTGATTTTGCGTTCCTTACGCGGTTGGGTTATAATGGGAACCCCTTGACAGTTCGCTTTGAATAAAACTCCTCCAGCAAGGCCCAACCTTGGTTTTACATTTACACTAACAACCTATCATCTTCCCTTGGGTTCTGCAGACTCAAGGGTCATCTTTATTTTAACCCCCCCCGATCCAGTGCTTCTCTAAGTGTTGGTCCGAAATGGGCAGCCTGCGGGGCCACCTCGGGGAAACTTGAGGGTTGGTTTTACTCGTAGCTTGACCTATCCGGTGTTGCCCTAAGAACGAGATATGTGCAGCTCCTATCGGGATTGTTGGCGCATCGGGCGGCTTTTCTGGTCTTATTGTACCATTGTCGAAATGTCTTGTAACCGGGATTCCGAGTCTGATCGGGTCTTCCTGGGAGAAGGAATATCCTTCATTGGCCGTGAGAGCTTGTGATGGGCTAAGTTGGGACACCCCTGCAGGGTTTTGAACTTTCGAAAGCCGTGCCCACGGCTATGGACAGATGGGAATTTGTTAATGTCCGATTGTAGAGAACTTGACACTCAACTTAATTAAAATGCATCAACCGCGTGTATAGCCGTGATGGTCTCTTCTCGGCGGGGTCCGGGAAGTGAACATGGTTCTTGTGTTATGCTTGAACGTATGTAGTTTCAGGATCACTTCTTGATAACTTCTAGTTCACGATCGTGCTTTGCTTCTCTCCTCGCTCTCATTTGCATAAGTTAGCCACCATATATGCTAGTGCTTGCTGCAGCTCCACCTCACTACCTTTTCCTACCCATAAGCTTAAATAGTATTGATTGCGAGGGTGTGAGATTGCTGAGTCCCCGTGACTCACAGATACTTCCAAACAGTTGCAGGTGCCGATGATAACCGTGCAGGTGACGCAACTGAGCTCAAGGAGGAGCTCGAAGAAGATCGTGTTTGTTGTGTTGTTTTCGTTTCCGTTTGATCATTAGTGGAGCCCAGTCGGGGCGATCGGGGATCTAGCATTAGGGGTGGTCTTCTTTTATTTTGGTTCCGTAGTCGGACCTTGATTGTATTCTGGATGATGTAATGCTATATTTATGTATTGTGTGAAGTGGCGATTGTAAGCCAACTCTTTATCCCTTTCTTATTCAGTACATGGGATGTGTAAAGATTACCCCTCTTGCGACATGCCTACTATGCGGTTATGCCTCTAAGTCGTGCTCCGACACGTGGGAGATATAGCCGCATCATGGGTGTTACAAGTTGGTAATCAGAGCCTTCCCCGACTTAGGAGCCCCCCTGCTTGATCGAATCGCTGGCGTTGTTGAGTCTAGAAAAAATGTTTTTAGTCTTATAGGATTATATATATCCGAGAGTAGGATTCTTTTTACTCCCCAGTCCCTTCGTCGCTCTGGTGAGGCCTCCTGACGTAGAGTTTTGACTCTTCTCTTCTCAAATTTCATGAAAAAAATTTAGGATCACGCAGGTATCTTGTAATCGTTCCGATGGTTTTGTGACGAGAACATTGTTCTTGGTGCCTCCTGACATTTAGGGGTTGTGGCAGTGTCCCGGGGAGTTGAGCTCCGAGGTGTTGTCATCACAATTTTATCGTTGCAGTTCTGGAATACCTGAGTTCACCGACATCGAAAATCTCTTTTATGCAGTTGTTGGTGAGATTACCTCGATGCCACCCAGTACTGGGGCGGGAGTTCGGGAGTATTGCCATAACTCGTATAACGGATGCTTTTCGAAGGTTGAGGTAAATGATTTCCGAAGGTTTCTTGGTTATGTGTTGAAGGATGGATACATCTGGATGTAGGATTTGCTAGATTTGGGTGAGATATTATGCTTCCCCTGTATCCCCAACACCTGATTGCATAACCGAAAAGTTTCGGGAGTTTATAAGTGGGAATTCAAGTAGCTCCTAGGATATCTTTCCGACAGATGTATGATATGAAATTGGGGTTCGACGTCTAGTGGTCCGCCCATCCACGGTTGGTTTTACAGTGGTCTCGTTGTGTCTTAAAGAGTCCTTGGCTATGCTGACTCGGGGACGCTTCGTATCTCATGTGCACTGCCTTGTACATGATGGTGCTGTACGATCGAGCCCGTGTGGGCCCCACCATGAAAACTTCGGACGAAATCCCTATCATATGTTTGTTCCAACTTATTTTGGAAGCCAATCCTTTGTTGTGTTTTCAGTTGTGGTATTCGAGTTGCTTCGAAGTCAAATGCTGATTCATTACCTTTCCTAAGCGGTGTTCTCATATTTCTATGTGAATACCAATCCTTCTTGATAATCGAGATTGTCATGTCAATCCTTTTCAACCGGCGTGTTTCTCTTCAAGTGGATCCGATCATTCTCAACATTCACGAGATCAATTCTAAGTTTTCTCAACGATGCTTATTCCATCTGCCCAAGTTGTCCTTGTTTTCCCACCCACCCACCCTTTTTCTTCAAGGACTCAGATTTCGTAATCAAGTATCCATCTTATGGATGTAATGTTTCTTCATTCTTTTCTGTCAATGTTCTTATCCAGTGATTCTCATGAAGATGCTAAGGAAGCTACAAGTTCATCATTCTTCGTTCTCTTTCTTCTCCGGTGGATTCAATTCAAGCTTTGTCGAGCATATCCTCTCCTCATTTAAAATGCTTTCTCATGCCGGTGCACCTCTTAATCATCCACTCCTTGCTATTCAATTGTTCTGGAGTGTTGAAGATATCTCAGGAGATTCATGTTTTCATTCTTAATCCATTCAAGATACCTCGAGGTTGTTATCTCTTTTGAGTCATTTAATTCAATCGGTGCAATCTCTCTTTTCAAGCAATCGTTCAACGGTGTCTCTTTTGAGTGGGCCCTAACCCACAGGTCTTTTCCCAGGATCTTACCTGACTCTTCTAATTCTTTCCGGATTTTTTCTCAAATTCATTTAAAAGTTTGACGTAAGAATGAATTAACATCAGTCATATGTATTTCTCCAAGATCTGTCAAATTCTTTTAACCCTTGGCCCAACCTTTCTATTCGTCATCCTGAAGTATCTCAACAATTCATGGTGGTCGTTCTCATCGTTATTCTCGGAGTTGAAGACCGAAGAAGAGTTTTCTCTGCAATCTTGCTCCATTCTGTTCAAGATTCATGGTTCTAGCTTGATGTCATCCTCTCATAATTGTTTTTGAATGTGAGAATTCTTTTCAACCATCCGGAGCAATTCAGGAGTCTTTTCAGTTTGATTATCCGAAGCCCATCTTCTCAGAATTATTCATTCCAGCTTTCAGCTCTCGTTCTCCAAATCTTACCGGTGCATCATTCAAATGTTATCTAATCAGTTCTTGATCTCTTCGTTCACTTGTATCTAAATACCCTCAAGTGTCTTCATTCATTCTTCATATTCTCCCCGGTGAATTGTGCCTTTGCTACATTCATTTTCTATTCTTGCGGTGGTTCGTTCAAGAGCTCTCGTCATTCGTTATCATATCCATTCATTCGTTCTTTTCAATTCCCCTGGTGGTTCGTTGAAGACCTTTCCAAGTTTGCGCTGTATCTATCTTAATCTTTTCTACGAGAATAAGTAGTATGTCAAATCCGTTGCTTGTCATCAATTAAATTGATGAAGGATAGGCATAATGTAATTCTTATTCTTGTTTCATCCAAATGATTCAATTCCTGTTTTCCGGAGTGGTTCATCATATCACATTCTCGTTCGAGATGCTTTATCTTTTCTTTTCCCGGAGTTCCAAGCTCTCGTCATCACAAAGATCCATATATATCATTACAAGGCTTAACCTTGTGTTTTCAACTTCACTTTCCCTTGTGTTTGATCATTCTTTTGTTATCGGAGTTCTTTATGGAGGCTCTACATGATGGTTCATTAAGGATTTAATTCCTTCTCGAAGTGCTCATCAAGATTCTTTTTCAGAGGAGTTCAAGCATTCTTCATCCTCCATCCCAAACTGAAATTCTTCCATATCTCATCTTTTGAGGTGGTGTTATGTCATTCTTTATAATTTCTTTCGTGTTTCATGATTCACAAGTTCAGGAATGGGATATTTAAACCCATCACCTTCTTCCTTGGAATTATCTTGGGTTATATTTCACCTAAAGCTTTTCCCTAAGTATTGTTGCTATTTATGGTCCTTATGAATGACCCAAGTTCTTCATTTATCCTCCCGGTGAAATAGTTTCTCGTCTCCTTGTTCATATCAATCCAAATCCATTGTTTTCGTAAGTGGCAGAATTTCACCTCATAGTTTTGAGATGTTCCCCATAAGCCCACTACAAGCTTACTCTTTTTGTTGTTGGTTTTCCAACAACTCCGTTCGACCCTTCTCCTAAAGATGCTTTTCAAGCTCATTCGAGGTAGAAGATATTGTTTTCTCCTCCGTTCATTCCATTCCATTCTCTCATTTCTTCCGGAGGCATTATGTTGTTGCTCTCTTCAACCTATCATCTTGTTTTGTCAAGATCTTGTTCAATTCCTTCCATTTACAGTCGGAATGCTGCCCAAATTACATCATTCTTTTTCCTTCTCTATCTTGTTTAACCAGAGTGTTGTGTCCTCTGCTCAAGTTCTTTTCGCCTCATCAAGTCTTGCATCTTTTTTTCAACCGGAGTGCTGTCCGAATTTGTTCTTTTTCGTTCCTCTTTTTTGACGGAGATTGTCAACTTCGTTCATCTCCATTGTATTCTTTTCTCAAAGTTGTTCAACTTTTCAAGGTTCTTTGGTTTCACTCATTTGTCAAATAAGCAACTTAGTTTTACCCCTTCTCTTCCTCTTCCGTTTTACCCTCCGGTGCCATCCTAGATCTCAGGACGAGATCCTCTCGTAGTGGTGGAGTGTCGTGACGCCCCGAGACTGTTGCGCCAGGTGTCTTCTAGTTATTCACTGTTGTTGCCTTGTCATTTGTTTGTGTGTCATGCATTTCATATCATGTCATCATGTGCATCGCATTTGCATACGTGTTCGTCTCATGCATCCGAGCATTTTCCCCGTTGTCCGTTTTGCAATCCGGCACTCCTACATCCTCCGGCGCCCTCTTTTGCCTCTTTTCGTATGCGGGTGTTAACCTTTCTCGGAATGGACCGAGATTTGCCAAGCGGCCTTGGTACCCCACCGGTAGACCGCCTGTCAAGTTTCGTGCCAGTGATTCGGAGTTTTTAGATCTTGATGCAAAAATTGATAAAAGTGGGGTTGGAGAGGTCAAAACTTTAAGTAGAAATGAACCCACTCTTTTGGATTTCAAGGAATTTAGTTATGATAATTGTTCTTTAATAGATTGTATTTAATTTTTGCACTCCATGTTGAATTCTCCTCATGCTTATAATCAAAACAAAGCTTTTACTAAACATATCGTTGATGCTATGATGAAATCTTTTGAAGAAAATCTAGAGTTGGAGTTTCTATCCCTACAAAACTTTATGATGAGTGGGAACCTAATATTAAGATTAAAATTAAAGATTATGAATGCTATGCTTTGTGTGATTTGTGTGCTAGTGTTTCCACGATTCCGGAAACTTTATGTGATGTGTTTGGTTTCCGTGAATTTGATGATTGTTCTTTAAATTTGCATCTTGCGGATTCCACTATTAAGAAATCTATGGGAAGAATTATTGATGTCCTTATTGTTGTTAATAGGAATTATTTGCCCATAGATTTCATTATTCTTGATATAGATTGCAATCCTACATGTCCTATTATTCTTGATAGACCTTTCCTTAGAACGATTGGTGCAATTATTGATATGAAAGAAGGAAACATTAGATTTCAGTTTCTGTTAAGGGAAGGCATGGAACATTTACCTAGAAAGAAAATTAAATTTCCTTATGAATCTATTATGAGAGCCACTTATGGATTGCATGCCAAAAATGATAACACTTAGATCTATTCGTGTTTTTATGCCTAGCTAGGGGCTTTGAACAATAGCGCTTGTTGAGAGACAACCCTATTTTATTTTTGTTCTTGCTTTTTAGGTCATATTTTGCAACAAATATTTCATCTAGCCTCTGGTTAGATGTGGTTTTGTGTTTTATTTAGTGTTTGTGCCAAGTAAGACCTTTGGGATAGCTTACGGTGATCGTTGATTTGGTCCTGCTGAAAAAAAAGAAACTTTTATGCCAGGAGATTAGTTTTCATTTTTAACAAAAGCGAGATAAAATACTGATTCTTTTTGCATAGGATTAATAAACAAATTGTCTAGGACTTTCTAATTTCTCAGGATGTTTTTAGTTACGGAAGTATTTGAAATATCCAGATTGCTACAGATTTTCCTGTTTTTGACAGATTCTGTTTTTCGCGTGTTGTTTGCTTATTTTGATGAATCTATGGCTAGTATCGGGGGGTATGAACCATCGAAAAGTTGGAATACAGTAGATATTACACCAATATAAATAAAGAATGAGTTCACAACAGTATCAAAAGTGGTGATTTATTTTCTTATACTAACAGATCTTACGAGATTTTCCGTTGGAGTTTTTTGTTGTGAAGTTTTCAAGTTTTGGGTAAGGATTTGATGGACTATGGAATAAGGAGTGGCAAGAGCCTAAGCTTGGGGATGACCAAGTCACCCCAAGGTAATATTCAAGGATGTCAAAAAACCTAAGCTTGGGGATGCCCCAGGAAGGCATCCCCTCTTTCGTCTTCGTCTATCAGTAACTTTACTTGAGGCTATATTTTTATTCACCACATGATATGTGTTTTGCTTGGAGCGTCTTGTATGATTTGATTCTTTGCTTTTTATTTTGCCACAATCATCCTTTCTGTACACACCTTTTGGGAGAGACACATATGAATCATGATTTATTAGAATACTTTATGTGCTTCACTTATATATTTTGAGCTAGGAAATTTTGCTCTAGTGCTTCACTTATACCTTTTTAGAGGATGACGGTGGTTTTATTTTATAGCAATTGATGAACTCTTGTACTTAACTTATATTATTTTGAGAGTCTTTAGAATATCATGGTAATTTGCTTTGCTAATAAAATTAGTCCTAATATGATAGGCATCCAAGAGGGATATAATAAAAACTTTCATATAAAGTGCATTGAATACTATGAGAAGTTTGATTCCTTATGATTGTTTTGAGATATGAAGATGGTGATATTAGAGTCATGCTAGTGAGTAGTTGTGAATTTGAGAAATACTTGTGTTAAAGTTTGTGAGTCCCGTAGCATTCACGTATGGTGAACCGTTATGTGACGAAGTTAGAGCATGATTTATTTATTGATTGTCTTCCTTATGAGTAGCGGTCGGGCACAAGCGATGGTCTTTTCCTAGCACTACCCACCTAGGATCATGCGCGTAGTACTTTGTTTCGATGACTAATATATTTTTGCAATAAGTATATGAGTTCTGTATGACTAATGTTGAGTCCATGGATTATACGCACTCTCACCTTTCCGCTATTGCTAGCCTCTCTAGTACCGCGCAAATTTCGCCAGTACCTGATGCGGCTTGAAGCTATGTCGGTATTTCCCCAAAGAGGAAGGGATGATGCAGCACATCGGTGGTAGGTATTTCCCTCAGTTATGAGACCAAGTTTATCGAACCAGTAGGAGAACCAAGCAACACAATGTAAACAACACCTGCACACAAATAGCAACTACTCGCAACCCGACGTGTAAAAGGGGTTGTCAATCCCTTTCGGGTAGCGGCGCCTCAAGATAGGCAAACAGACGTGAATAAATTGTAGTAGATTGATAGATTAGATGCCAAATAAAATAAATAAGAATAAAACGCAGCAAGGTCTTTTTGTATTTTTGGTTTAATAGATCTGAAAATAAAAGCAAAGGAAATTAGATCGCAAAGGCAAATAATATGAGAAAGATACCCGGGGGCCGTAGGTTTCACTAGTGGCTTCTCTCAAGAAAAATAGCAAATAGTGGGTAAACAAATTACTATTGGGCAATTGATAGAACTTCAAATAATCATGATGATATCCGGGTGTCGGTGTCAAAACCGGCCGATATCGGGTAGGGGGTCCCGAACTGTGCTCTGAGGATCGAAGGTAACAAGGGACACAGGGTACACGATGTTTACCATGTTCGGGCCCTCTTAATGGAGGTAAAACCCTACGTCCTGCTTGGTTGTATTTGATGAGTACAAGGGGTTACAAGAGTCGATCTACCTCGAGATCATAATGGCTAAACCCTAGATGTCTAGCCTATATCAATTCTGATAGCCTCTACGGACTAAACCCTCCGGTTTATATACACGCCGGAGGGGCCTAGGGTTGTACATAGTCGGTTTATAGAAAAGGGAAACTATACATCCGGACGCCAATCTCGCCATCCACGCAAAGGAGAGTCCTATCCGGACATGGGGAAAGCCTTCTACCTTGTATCTTCACGGCCCATCAGTTCGGCCCATATCACATAGCCCGGACACCCGAGGACCCCCCTAAACCAGGACTCCCTCAGTACCGCCCGAACTTGCCTTCATTGACGATGTAGTATCCGGCTTATGCCTTCGGCTTTGCAAGGCGGGTTCTTCATTATACTTCGGACCAATGATAGTCTAGCTCTGACCTTGATGCACCGCCCTTATGACCCCTTCTTGTGGTCGCTTTGATTTCCGTGCGTCGAATGAATACGAACGATCCGTGATTTTTTGCAAATAAGCCCCTCACCACGCTCGGACGACATCTATATAAGGAGACTTAGATCCCCAAATGCCATCTCACATCGCACACAGGTAAAATCGTCAAGATTAGCTACAAACAAAGCCTTTCAACATGGCCAGCGCCGCATGCTCCTCTTCACGCCCCCATGGCCCTCAAGAGGGTGATTGACAAAGTTTCTTGGTGCCTCATCTTCAGCTGAGCGGACTCCAGACACAGGGTTATCTTCCCCCTCGCGGATCTAGTCCCCGTTCGAGCAGGACTGGCCTCAATCGACAATGATGCGATGGCTGAGAACTTCCCCAACCCCAATAAGGAGGAGAGGGTGTGCTTCGTCCCGTTCCTATTGTGGGGCCTAGGATTTCCAATCCACCCTTTTCTCTGGGGCCTATTGGAATTTTACGGCACCCAACTGCACAACCTTACCCCAGGTTTGATCCCGCACATCTCAGGCTTCGTTGCCCTTTTCAAGCTGTTCTTAGGCATCGAGCCCCATTTTGAACTATGGAGGAAGTTCTTTTGCCTTGTTCCCCGCCATCAAGGAAGCTCTATCTTTGAAGTGGGCGGTGCCGAAGTATGGCGTATAGCCAGATCCGGATACCTCATAGAGACTCCCAAAGAAGTACACCCGCAGTAGTCTTCGGAGTGGTTCTACATAGATGACGTGACACTACCGGACCAAGTTCGGCGTAGCCTTCCTGAGTTTTCCAGCGCTCCTCTAAAGAAGCATTTCAACTAGCATCCCTGAAGTCCCCAGGAGGAGGACAGTGCAGAAGTAAAAAGGTTGATTAGCAAGGTCAGGTTAGTAGTACATACGGAACTCTCGATAGTCGAGGTTATGGCTATTGCAATAAAGAGGTGCTTCCAGCCTCTCCAGTCCAGAGTAACTCCCTTATGGTGTTACAACGGAGAAGATGATGCGTTTCATTATAGACGGGAGGGTCCGGATACCCCTGCCGAACTAGCCACAATCCTGGCCGATCTGTATAAGGGTGAAAAAGAAGATTTCCTCCGCTTAAACTATAACGCCCCGGATACGCATCGTGGGTGTTACATAAACTGCCGGGAAGGTTTTTCCATGTACAACCCCATAGAATGGGTAAGATTTTGATCGTTTGTGTTGCCTTATCGCTGTCACCGATACTAATCCATTTTTACCCTTTGTTTCCATAAACAGTCATGGAGAAAAATGACCGAGGACGTCCACTGTCCCGCTCCACAGCCAGAGGATCATAACTGCGATGAAGACATTGGCTTTTGTGAGGACCCGGACATATACATAGAGTTCGATGAGGGGGTATTTTATCATGCGAGCCTTGAGGGCTCAAAAGTGGCTATCACCACTGACTACCCCCGCCTCTATCTCTTCTGCATCGTAAGTATTCAGAGGGCTCTTAAAAGGAAATCCCTATTTGCATTTTTATCCATTATACTGATCCATATTTTAATAGGACCGACGCTCGGCGGGCCATACCTCCTCAAGGGCTGCCCCTACGCAAGGTTGCTACCTCTTGAGCACTACGGTGGTTTTCCCTTAAAGAGGAAAGGGTGATGCAACAAAGTAGCGTAAGTATTTCCCTCAGTTTTTGAGAATCAAGGTATTAATCCAGTAGGAGACTACACACAAGTCCCTCGTACCTACACAAACAAATAAGAACCTCGCAACCAACACGATAAAGGGGCTGTCAATCCCTTCTCGGTCACTTACGAGAGTGAGATCTGATAGAGATGATAAGATAATATTTTTGGTATTTTTATGATAAAGATTAAAAGTAAAGATTGCAAAATAAACGGTGCAAGACATAACTTGATAACGGGAGATTGATATAATGGAGAATAGACCCGGGGGCCATAGGTTTCACTAGTGGCTTCTCTCAAGATAGCATAAGTATTACGGTGGGTGAACAAATTACTGTCGAGCAATTGATAGAAAAGCGAATAATTATGAGAATATCTAGGCATGATCATGTATATAGGCATCACGTCCGTGACAACTAGACCGACTCCTGCCTGCATCTACTACTATTACTCCACAGATCGACCGCTATCCAGCATGTATCTAGAGTATTAAGTTCATAAGAAGAGAGTAACACATTAGGTAAGATGACATGATGTAGAAGGATAAACTCAAGCAATATGATATAAACCCCATCTTTTTATCCTCGATGGCAACAATACAATACATGTCGTTTCCCTTTCTGTCACTGGGATCGAGCACCGTAAGATTGAACCCAAAGCTAAGCACTTCTCCCATTGCAAGAAAGATCAATATAGTAGGCCAAACCAAACTGATAATTCGAAGAGACTTGCAAACATAACCAATCATATAGAAAAGAATTTGGAGAAGGTTCAAATATTGTTCATAGATAAACTTGATCATAAACCCACAATTCATCGGATCTCGACAAACACACCACAAAAGAGATCTCCAAGAAGATCGAGGAGAACTTTGTATTGAGATCCAAAGAGAGAGAAGAAGCCATCTAGCTAATAACTATGGACCCGAAGGTCTTAAGTAAACTAATAACACATCATCGGAGGGGCCATGGAGTTGTGTAGAGGTCCTCCGTGATTGATTCCCCCTCCGGCGGAGCTCCGAAAAAGGCACCAAGATGGGATCTCTTGGGTACAGAAGGTTGCGGCGGTGGAAATAGGGTTTCGTGGTGCTCCTGGATGTTTTCGGGGTACATGAATATATATAGGAGGAAGAAGTAGGTCGGTGGAGCCACGAGGGGCCCACGAGGGTGGAGGGCGCACCCAGGGGGGTAGGCGCGCCCGCTGCCTCGTGGCCTCCTCGTTGGTTGCTTGACGTCCACTCCAAGTCCCACGGATCATGTTTGTTCCAAAAATAACTCTCCCGAAGGTTTCATTCCGTTTGGATTCCGTTTGATATTCCTTTTTTCCGGAACACTGAAATATGCAAAAAGCAGCAATTTGCACTGGGCCTTGGGTTAGTAGGTTAGTCCCAAAAATAATATAAAAGTGTAAAATAAAGCCCATTAACATCCAAAACAGATAATATAATAGCATGGAACAATACAAAATTATAGATACTTTGGAGACGTATCGAGCATCCCCAAGCTTAATTCCTGCTCGTCCTCGAGTAGGTAAATGATAAAAACAGAATTTTTGATGTGGAATGCTACCTAGCATAACTCTCAATGTAATTCTCTTTATTGTGGCATGAATATTCAGATCCGAAAGATTCAAGATAAAAGTTTAATGTTGACATAAAAATAATAATACTTCCGGCATTCTAACCAAGCAATTATGTCTTCTCAAAATAACATCGCAAAAGAAAGTTCATCCCTACAAAATCATATAGTTTGGTCATGCACCATTTTCGTCACACAAGAATGCTCTCATCATGCACAACCCCGATGACAAGCCAAGCAATTATTTCACACTTTAGTAATCTCAAAACTTTTTCAACTTTCACACAATACATGAGCGTGAGCCATGGATATAGCACTATGGGTGGAATAGAATATAATTATGGGGGTTATGTGGAGAAGACAAAAAGGTGAAAGTCTCACATCGACATGGCTAATCAATGGGCTAGGGAGATGCCCATCAATTGATGTCAATGCAAGGAGTAGGGATTGCCATGCAACGAATGCACTAGACCTATAAATGTATGAAAGCTCAACAAAAGAAACTAAGTGGGTGTGCATCCAACTTGCTTGCTCAAGAAGACCTGGGGCACTTGAGGAAGCCTATTGTTGGAATATATAAGCCAAGTTCTATAATGAAAAATTACCACTAGTATATGAAAGTGACAAAACAAGTGACTCTCTATCATAAAGATCATGGTGCTACTTTGAAGCACAAGTGTGGAAAAAAAGGATAGTAGCATTGCCCCTTTTTATTTATTTTTCTTCTTTTTACCTTTTTGGGCCTTTTTTTATTTGTCCTTTCTCTTTTTTTATTTGGGACAATGCTCTATTAATGATGATCATGTCACACCCTAGCTAGTCATGCATTAGAGTGTTGCATCATGTTTACTCTTTCATCAGAAACTTGAAATGGGGATTTGTGAAACCCTCAGAATCTTTTTGAAAATGACCCAAATAAAAATTTCTCCAAAAGGGTCCAAGAAAATGCTCATGTTGCTCTCTGAAAATATTGGACAGAGATAAAAATCAAACCAATATTTTTAAGAGCTCATAGGTATTTATTTTGGGCATTTGGAACTAATGCATAAATATTTGCATTGGAAATATATTAGTTATATATATTAATATATGTCCAAAAATTATGCCACCTGTTGGGGAGCTCTGGAATAATATATCTAGCTCCTGCAAAAATTGGCATAAGGTAATAAAATGATTTAATATTTTATTTAAATCAAAACAAATGTCAGAAATTAGAAAACAAAAATAAATAAAAGGAGGAGAAGCTTACCTGGGGCTCCTCCCTGTGCAGCCCAGCAGTAGCTGGCCGGCCCAGCCCGCCTCCTCCTCTGTCGTCTTCGTCCTCGACAGAGGGAGGGAAGCGTGCCCGGCGCGCGCGCGCGCCACCGCGCCACGCCACCAGCTCGCCTGCCTGCCTACCTCTCCCCTCCTCGTCTGGATGCCCTGGAACGACGCCACGCCCCCCCGTACTCTCTCACTCTCCCCCGGTTCTTCCTCTCCTCTCCCTCGCTCTCTCTCTCCCGTGTCCGAACGCACCCATCGCCGCCGTTCGCCATAGCCACCGCCACCGGCCTCCCCTAGCCTCCCCGACACGCTCCCCAGCTCCGCCGCGACCCCCTCTACCTCCTCGTCGAGCCACGCAAGACGGAGCACCCCGTGGAGCCACCGCCGTCGCCATCCTCGCCTCCGGCCGCCGTGGGTACTCGCCGTCGATTCGGGAGCTACCGGGCATCCCCGACCTCGTCCTCGCGCTCGCTGGTCTCGCTGTGAGCCCCTCTCCGTTTCCCCTCTCTTCTCCCCCTCGTTCCCTCACCGTAGCCCTCCTCCCCACCACAGCCGAAGCCTCTCGCCGCCGTCCATGTCGTCGTCGCCGTCTCGGTCCGCCTCCGCCCAAACCGAGCCTTCCATCGTGCTCCGGGTGCCACGAGGGTGCCGCCGAGCCCCTCAGGTGGCCTCCCAGTGCCCCGCAGCCCGATCCCGCTCGCGCCCGAACTCCGGCCGCCGCCCAAGTGGTCGCCGCCGTCGATCTAAGCCATCTCCGGTGAAACGGAGCGCACCAGTGGGTGCGCGCGAGCCCCAGCTTCCCGCGCGTACCTTCCGCTGCTCGATTGGGTGCCGGAGTGGAAATCCCGCGCCCTCCGCCGCGTTTGCTGCCGCCGGCGGCTAAACGCTGGCGTGTTAGCCCCGGTTGACCAGGGGGTTTGACCTCCCCTGGCTCAATGACAAGTGGGGCCCGTCCCTGCTAATTCGGATTAGGATTAGTTTAAACTTAATCAACCTCTGTTAATTAACCCCCTGACACTGACCAGTGGGCCCTAGCGCCACTAACCCTTAATTAGGATTAACTAACCTCTGTTAAACCCCCCTGTCACTGACGTGTGGACCCCACACGTCAGGTTTGACCCCAGCCAGCCGCAGTTGACCGCTGACGTCGTGCTGACGTCATGCTGGCGCAATATATATATTTCTGGATTTAAATTAAATCAGGAAATTCCAGAATATAATTTAAACTTCAAAAATTCATAACTTTTATTCTGTAACTCCAAATCAGACAAATTATATATGAAAAATGATCAGAAAAATCCAATCTATCCATCTGTACTATTTTCATGCATGACTAAACAAGTTAACTTGATGTTTAATGCAGAACAAGGAAAAGCACTCTAAAAGGCCATGTTTGAGTTTCAAATTTGAATCTTTGATTCAAATTGGTTCAAACCCTTCGGGTCTTAGTTGCATTAGCCCAACACACTCATATTGCCATGTTTCATGCATGCATCATATTGTTGCACATTGTTTGGTGATGGTTGTGTATCGGTGTCCTTTGCGACAGGTTCTGCCTCCGAGGAGTACCGTGATTACCCTAACGAAGAACCGTATCAGTGCATCGAACCATCAGGCAAGCAACCAACCATTTGATCATATCGATACAATCCCATGTTCTCGCTCCTGCTCTCTTTTACTGCATTAAGACAACGCGTTTCAAACTGCTGTGTGCTACGGTAGTTGAACCCATTTCCTCTGCATGACCTGTCATTGCCACAGTAACTAGATGAAACCCACTAGCATGTGTAGGAGTTGTTTGAGCCATATGTATGTGTTGTTCCTACCTTGCTATGCCTGCTATGCTTAGAGTCGTGTCAGGTCTGGTTCATCTGGGTGATGGGCTAGAGTGAAATGATTATGTCGGTAATGAGAGTGGTGTGGTGAACCCGATTTGGTAAAGGTATCGATGAGAGGCCATGTAGGAGTACATGGTGGGTTGTTTCATTGAAGCCGACCTTAAGCACTGAGATCTGTATGTGTGATTTAAGATACAGCTACTACCATGCATTGGGCCCTGAAATATGACCCCGCTCGACTTCTTATTCACCCTAGTTCTCTGTCCAGGAGTTGCAAGTAGTTTCTGGTGTTTGTAGCCTACTGGAGGCCGTGGACAGCGCTGACCGTAGGGGTGGGCTGTGATGCGGTAGGTACGTGGCACGGTGTACCGGATGCCCATTTGGTATCTCGGGAACCCTGTTCACATCGTTCGGGGCCATATGGGAAACCTCGGCCGGACTCCCTGTGGATGGAACCTGGATAGGCGATAAACCTGGACTAGAGGCTTAAGTGTTTAGGTAGGTCGTGGTCTACACCCATGTCGGCTTTCGCTTGAAGTCTGCCGAGCACATGTCGTGTGCAGACGCTAAGTGGTGGAAACATGTATGAAGAAGTACACCCCTGCAGGGTTATCATGATCTATTCGAATAGCCGCGTCCGCGGTAAAGGACTACTTGGTTGCCTATAAAGTTCATAGACAAGTAAATGGAAACTGCTAAAAGCCTCAAGATAAGTGTGAGTGCCGAGGATGGCTCTTCCGTAGGAAGACGGAGGTGGATCCTCGGTAGTGTATTGAATTGGTGAGTAGTGGACTCGTGTGCGCAAAACCAATTCAAGTTGAAGTATCGTAGGATAGTCTAGCCAAGAGTCAAAGCTGGCTTGCTGCAATAACTCCACCAACCCTTCTTGATAATGTGCATGTATGTAGGATCTGATGTAAGTCTTGCTGAGTACCTTTGTACTCATGTTGCTGTAATTTACATTTTTCAGAAGACGCTGCAACCCCTTCTGATGGGTTCTACGTAGACGTTGACATCAACGAGTAGGCTAAAGGCCCAGGTGGTGATCCTGAGCTTGTGAAGGACCACGTAGTATAGCTAGGCTTTCCAAGCCTCTTTTATTTTACTAGTTGTCTGTACTCAGACAAGTTACTTCCGCTGTTGGTTTGTATGACTGTATGACTTGAATGTTGGGTCGTGAGACCCGTTCCTTTGTGTATGTTATGTATGGCTCCCTGAGCCTTAAATAAAGTACTTGTGTCGTAGAGTCATGTTGTGATGCTTCGTTGTATTTGCACATATCGAGCATATTGTGTGTATGATTGAAATGCTTGGTATGTGTGGGATCTGACTATCTAGTTGTTTATCTTTAGTAGCCTCTCTTACCGGGAAATGTCTCCTAGTGTTACCGCTGAGCCATGGTAGCTTGCTACTGCTCTGGAACACTTAGGCTGGCCGGCATGTGTCCTTCTTCGTTCCTGTGTCTGTCCCTTCGGGGAAATGTCACGCATTGAGTACCGGAGTCCTGTTAGCCCGCTACAGCCCGGTTTACCGGAGTCCTGCTAGCCCAGTGCTACAGCCCGGACCCATTTGCTGATGACTGACACGTTCGAAGCTGGGTCATGGATACCTGTCCCTGTAAGTCTGTGCCACTTTGGGTTTACGACTAGTCATGTCAGCCCGGGCTCCTTATCATATGGATGCTAGCAACACTATCATATACGTGAGCCAAAAGGCGCAAACGGTCCCGGGCAAAGGTAAGGCGACACCCGTGGGGATACCGTGCGTGAGGCCGCAAAGTGATATGAGGTGTTACCGGCTAGATCAATGTGACATCGAGTCGGGGTCCTGACAGATCATCACACTTCTATTTATTTACAACTCAATGATTACAACTCGATACTATAACAAAGTATGACAATATATGAATGCCTCCAGCGGTGTACCGGGATGGGCAATGAATCAAGAGTGACATGTATGAAAAATTATGAACGGTGGCTTTGCCACAAATACGATGTCAACTACATGATCATGCAAGGAAATATGACAATGATGTAGCATGTCATGATGAACGGAACGGTGGAAAGTTGCATGCCAATATATCTCGGAATGACTATGGAAATGCCATAATAGGTAGGTATGGTGGATTTTTTGAGGAAGATATAAGGAGGTTTATGTGTGACAGAGCGTATCATATCACGGGGTTTGGATGCACCGGTGAAGTTTGCACCAACTCTCGAGGTGAGAAAGGGCAATGCACGGTACCGAAGAGGCTAGCAATGATGGAAGGGTGAGAGTGCGTATAAAGAACTCACATACTTATTGAAAAAATCTAAAAGTCATCAAAAACCAAGCATTATGCGCATGCTTATAGGGGGATAGATTGGTAGGAAATGACCATCGCCCGTCGCCGACCGCCACTCATAAGGAAGACAAACAAATAACACCTTATGTTTCAAATTTGTTACACAACGGTCACCATACGTGCATGCTATGGGACTTGCAAACTTCAACACAAGTATTTCTCAAATTCACAACTAATCAACTAGCACACTCTAATATTACCACCTTTATATCTCAAAACAATTATCAAGTATCAAACTTCTCCTAGTACTCGATGCACTTTTTATGAAAGTTTTTATTATACCGATCTTGGATGCCTATCATATTAGGACTACATTCATAACCAAAGCAAATTACCATGCTGTTCTAAAGACTCTCAAAATAATATAACTGAATCATGAGAAATCAATTATTTCTATAAAATAAAACCACCACCGTGCTCTAAAAGATATAAGTGAAGCACTAGAGCAAAATTATCTAGCTCAAAAGATATAAGTGAAGCACATAGAGTATTCTAATAAATTCCAATTCATGTGTGTCTCTCCCAAAAGGTGTGTACAGAAAGGATGACTGTGGTAAACTAAAAATCAAAGACTCAAATAATACAAGACGCTCCAAGCAAAACACATATCATGTGGTGAATAAAAATATAGCTCCGAGTAAAGTTACCGATAGAAGAAAACGAAAGAGGGGATGCCTTCCGGGGCATCCCCAAGCTTAGGCTTTTTGTTGTCCTTGGATTTTACCTTGGGGTACCTTGGGCATACCCAAGCTTAGGCTCTTTCCACTCCTTGTTCCATAATCCATCAAATCTTTACCCAAAACTTGAAAATTTCACAACTCAAAACTTTAAAGAGAAAATCTTGTGAGCTCCGTTAGCGAAAGAAAACGAAACACCACTTCAAGGTACCATAATGAACTAATTAGTTATTTATATTAGTGTTAAACCTACTGTATTCCAACTGCTCTATGATTCATACCCTCCGATACTACTCATAGATTCATCAAAATAAGCAAACAACACGCGAAAAACAGAATCTGACAAAAACAGAACAATCTGTAGTAATCTATTGGTTTCGAATACTTCTGGAACCCCAACAATTCTAAAATAAATTTCTGGACGTGAGGAATTTATCTATTAATCATTTGCAAAAAATAATCAACCTAATCACACTCTCCAGTAAAACATGGCAGCAAATCTCGTGAGCGCTAAAATTTCTGTTTTTTACAGCAAGATCGCAAAGACTTTCCCCAAGTCTTCCCAAAGGTTCTACTTGGAACAAACACTAATTAAAAGCATAAAACCACATATAAGCAGAGGCTAGATGAATTATTTGTTACTAAACAGAATCAAAAAGCAAGGAACAAAAATAAAATTGGGTTGCCTCCCAACAAGCGCTATCGTTTAACGCCCATAACTAGGCATAAACGCAAGGATAGATCTAGGTATTGCCATCTTTGGTATTCAATCTATAAGTAGCTCTCATGATAGATTCGTAAGGTAATTTATTTTTCTTTCTAGGGAAGTGTTCCATGCCTTTCCTTAACGGAAATTGGAATCTAATATTCACTTCTTTCATATCAATAATTGCACCAATCGTTGTAAGGAAAGGTCTACCAAGAATAATATGACATGAAGGATTGCAATCTATATCAAGGACGATGAAATCTATGGAAACATAATTCCAATTTGCAACAATAAGAACATCATTAATTCTTCTCATAGGTTTCTTAATGGTGGAATCCGCAAGAGGCAAGTTTAAAGAACAATCATCAAATTCACGAAAACCTAGCAAATCACACAAGGTTTTAGGAATCGTGGAAACACTAGCACCCAAATCACACAACGCATAGCATTCATGATCTTTAATTTTAATCTTAATAGTAGGTTCCCACTCATCATAAAGTTTTCTAGGGATAGAAACTTCCAATTCAAGTTTTTCTTCATAAGATTGCATTAAAGCATCAACGATATGTTTAGTAAAAGCCTTATTTTGACTATAAGCATGCGGAGAATTTAGCACGGATTGCAACAAGGAAACACAATCTATTAAAGAGAAATTATCATAATTAAATTCCTTGAAATCCAAGATAGTGGGTTCATTGCTATCTAAAGTTTTGACCTGTCCAATCTCACTTTTATTAATTTTTGCATCAAGATCTAAAAAGTCCGAATCATCGGGATGCCTTCTAACTAAAGTTGACTCATCTCCAGTCCCATCATTATCAAGATTCATCTTTCAAAACAAAGATTTAATAGGAGACACATCAATAATTTTTAGATCTTCATCATTATTATCATGGAAACTAGAAGAACATGCTTTCACAAAGCAATCTTTTTTAGCACACATCCTAGCTGTTCTTTCTTTGCACTCATCAATGAAAATTCTCATAGCTTTGAGAGACTCATTGATATCATGCTTTGGTGGGATAGATCTAAGTTTCAAAGAATCAACATCAAGAGAAATTCTATCCACGTTCCTAGCCAACTCATCAATCTTAGACAAAATTTCTTCAATCAAAGCATTGAAACTCTTTTGAGAACTAATAAATTCTTTAATATTAGATTCAAAATCAGATGGAATCTTATTATAATTTCCATAAGAATTGTTGTAGGAATTACCATAATTATTAGAGGAATTACTAGGAAACGACCTAGGATTAAAATTTCCTCTATAAGCGTTGTTACCAAAATTGTTCCTAGCACCAAAATTCACATCCATAGATTCATTACTATTCTCAATCAAAGTAGATCAAGGCATATCAGTAGGATCAGAAGAAACACTCTTATTTGCAAACAATTTCATAAGTTCATCCATCTTTCCACTCAAAACATTAATCTCTTCAGTTGCATGCACCTTTTTACTAGTAGATCTTTCAGTGTGCCATTGAGAATAATTAACCATAATATTATCTAGGAGTTTAATAGCTTCTCCTAAAGTGATTTCCGTAAAAGTGCCTCCCGTGGCCGAATCTAAGAGATTTCTAGAAGCAAAATTCAATCCGCCATAATTTTTTTTATAATCATCCACAAATTCAAACCATGTGTAGGGCAATTACATATCATTAATTTCATCCTCTCCCAAGTTTGTGCAACGTGTTCGTGATCAAGTTGCTTAAAATTCATAATATCATTTCTAAGTGAGATGATCTTAGTGGGAGGAAAATATTTAGAGATAAAAGCATCTTTGCACTTATTCCATGAATCAATATTGTTTTTAGGAAAATAAGAAAACCAAGATTTAGCACGATCTCTAAGCGAAAACGGAAATAACTTCCGTCTAACAATATCATTGTCCACATCTTTCTTATTTTGCATATCACATAAATCAACAAAGCTATTTAGATGGGTAGCGACATCTTCACTAGGAAGGCCGACACATTGATCTTTCATGACAAGATTCAGCAAAGCAACATTAATTTCACAAGATTCAGCATCATTAAGAGGAGCAATCAGAGTGCTAAGAAAATCATTGTTGTTGGTATTGGCAATGTCACACAATTTAGTATTATCTTGAGCCATCGTAAAAAGCAAGCAAACCAACACACAAGCAAACAAGAAGCAATCAAGAAGAGACGAAACAGAAAAGAGAAGGGGAACAGAAAAAGAGGGCAAATAAAATGACAAGGGTGAAGTGGGGGAGAGGAAAACGAGAGGCAAATAGCAAATAGTTTAATGCGAGGGATAAGAGTTTGTGATGGGTACTTGGTCTGTCTTGACTTGAGCGTAAGCTTCCTCGGCAACGGCGCCCGAAATCCTTCTTGCTACCTCTTGAGCACTGCATTGGTTTTCCCTTGAAGAGGAAAGGATGATGCGGCAAAGTAGCGTAAGTATTTCGCTCAGTTTTTGAGAACCAAGGTATCAATCCAGTAGGAGACTAAACGCAAGTCCCTCGTACCTACACAAATAAATAATAATCTCGCAACCAACGCGGTAAAGGGGTTGTCAATCCCTTCTTGGTCACTTACAAGAGTGAGATCTGATAGAGATGGTAAGATAATATTTTTTGGTATTTTTATGATAAAGATTAAAAGTAAAGATTGCAAAATAAACTGTGCAAGAAATAACTTGATAACGGGATATTAATATAAGGGAGAATAGACCCGGGGGCCATAGGTTACACTAGTGGCTTCTGTCAAGATAGCATGACTATTACGGTAGGTGAACAGATTACTGTCGAGCAATTGACAGAAAAGTGAATAATTATGAGAATATCTAGGCATGATCATGTATATAGGCATCACGTCCGTGACAAGTAGGCCGACTCCTGCCTGCATCTACTACTATTACTCCACACGTCGACCGCTATCCAGCATGCATCTAGAGTATTAAGTTCATAAGAAGAGAGTAACGCATTAGGCAAGATGACATGATGTAGAGGGATAAACTCAAGCAATATGATATAAACCCCATCTTTTTATCCTCGATGGCAACAATACAATACGTGTCATTTCCAATTCTGTCACTGGGATCGAGCACCGTAAGATTGAACCCAAAGCTAAGCACTTCTCCATTGCAAGAAAGATCAATCTAGTGGGCCAAACCAAACTGATAATTCGAAGAGACTTGCAAAGATAACCAATCATGCAGAAAAGAATTCAGAGAAGATTCAAATATAGTTCATAGATAAACTTGATCATAAACCCACAATTCATCGGATCTCGACAAACACACCGCAAAAAGAGATCTCCAAGAAGATCGAGGAGAACTTTGTATTGAGATCCAAAGAGAGAGAGAAGAAGCCATCTAGCTAATAACTATGGACCCGAAGGTCTAAAGTAAACTACTCACACATCATCGGAGGGGCCATGGAGTTGATGTAGAGGCCCTCCGTGATTGATTCCCCCTCCGGCGGAGCTCCGGAAAAGGCCCCAAGGTGGGATCTCTTGGGTATAGAAGGTTGCGGCGGTGGAAATAGGGTTTGGTGGTGCTCCTGGATGTTTTCGGGGTATATGAATATATATAGGAGGAAGAAGTACGTCGGTGGATCCACGAGGGGCCCACGAGGGTGGAGGGCGCGCCCCCTACCTCGTGGCCTCCTCGTTGGTTGCTTGACGTCCACTCCAAGCCCCATGGATCACGTTTGTTCCAAAAATAACTCTCTCGAAGGTTTCATTATGTTTGGATTCCGTTTGATATTCCTTTTCTGCGAAACACTGAAATAGGCAAAAAAATAGCAATTTGCACTGGGCCTTGGGTTAGTAGGTTAGTCCCAAAAATAATATAAAAGTGTAAAATAATGCCCATTAACATCCAAAACAGATAATATAATAGCATGGAACAATCAAAACTTATAGATACGTTGGAGACGTATCAAAGGTCGTCGTTCAAAACGAAAAGGGACCGGGAGTGTTGTAGAAACCTCACAATCTTCCGAGAGCTATGTTTTTAATACATGCTTAGGGATGAGTCTGGATTGTTAAAAGTCTCCTTTTATCCTTGATGTCAGGAGGAGTACACGGCAGACAGTGGGAAGACGCCCAGTTAGCCGAATGTCCGCCAATCCGGCGCCGAACTCTTCAACTAGGATGAGAGCCGATGCCATGCCAATTCCGCCTCCTCAAGAGGATTTGGTTGACGTATCAGTCATGAATTCCGAAGTGGAGAGCCTTATGAATCACCATCAACTGAAAGAGGCTATGCACACTCCGGCCTTTTCCGAGCAAGAGTTTACCGCACTCAATTCAGTGGATGCATACATCCGAGCCGCTCAAGACGAGCTTGTCGGAGTCACTCAGTTGTTCTCAAAGGACATACAAGTAAAAACTTTACACCATTTTTGATAGTCATATGCCAGTAGCCTCCGAGACTTGAAGCTGTGAGGTAAAGCGATTTAAGGATCGATATGATCTGCAGGTTCTTAAAGAGAAGAATACCGCGCTATCCCAGGAGCTAAAGGTGAATCACACACAGCTGAATGCAGTCACCGCCGAATTGGCGGAAATGAAAAAGGCCGCAATGAGTGCATCCGGGAAGAATAAACATGAGGGGGGGGAAAGATAAACAATCCGAAGAGATAGAGAGCTTGAAGGGTCAACTATCGGCTGCTCAAAAAGAAAATGAGATGCTGAAGGGCGGTATATTCGATATGTCTTTCCTCTATTGTTGAACCTCCCTAGAGGCTCATGTTTATTCTATAGTTTGGAACATCGTGAGTCTGTTGCTTTACAGGCTTCTTAACGTCTCGTCCGGAGGAAGAGGTATCCAGATTTCAAGGCGACGTGCTGAAGGAACTGTCCGTGGTACATGCTCGGGCCCGAAAAGCCATGAGGGGTATGGTGAAGGCATTATGGCCATCTGAGACCCCTCCAGAAAGTATGGAAGACTTGGCAAACTTATTAAAAGGTGCCCGGTGCCGGTTTGAGCTACGGAAGACATCCGCCTATCGTGAAGGCGCACGAGAAGCCTGGGCCATGGTGAAGACACGTTTCACCAAGCTGGATCCAAATCATATGGCCTGAGTGGGACCACAGGGACCAGACGGGAAAGAAATTCCAGTGAATTGATGTATGACCAAGTAATGATAGCTACAAAGTATTAGCAGGAAGACTGTAGGTTATATAGTTTTATAGATGGAATAGATAAGGAATAGGTGTTTGATTTAATGTATTTATGTACATTATGATAAACTTGTACCTTCATCCGAACATGTGAAAAGTTTTGTCATCACATGCTTTTAGCTTTAACCTCCGAACCAAAATGGTGGAGTGTTTCCGGATACTATTTGAAAAGAAGCATTCATTATGTCCGGAAACTAGGCAACCCAATCATTGTGCTCGAACAGACAAAAAGTTTTAGTTTGGGTTGTATGTTATATTACATATGTAAGAAACGTCTTCCAAGGAAAATAGTTGCGTTAAGGGTTCCTTTCCTTGGGCTGGCATGCTGTAATTACGCGTGTCGTGGTGTTGGAGTGGTTACAATAATGTAACAATCTGTCGCTTGATTGACGACCACTTATTCTCTTAAGAATGCTAGCTTTCGGCTTCACCTGTCTGTGGTACATGTTTGGTGACCCGATTGTAACAATCACAGAGGTGCTCCCTTTACGCCCTAGCCGAACAATCGGGAACGTAGGGCATAAACACAAGAGCCAGGCAACCCAGCTTGGCAAAAACCAAAGTCATAGAGATGCATATAATGGTAGAAAAAGTATTTATATGAGTGAACGACACATATATTGTGAGCTCTAAGCTCTGAATAATAATGCGCTTCTGTTAGGGAAGCCCCCAGGTGTCGTGGGGTATATACATTTTAGGATGTGCACCCCGTAAGTGTTCGGCTTATCCAAACATACCTTGGGAATCGTACAATAACGAGAAAATATAAAGAAATGAAGAAGAGACAAACAAAAAAAGGAACATGGCCGAACTTATGCGTAGAACCTTCGGAGGCGAGCAACGTTCCATGGGTTCGCTCTAAGCGATTATCTGATGCATTACGAAGGCGATAGGCCCCTCCTGTGAGAACTTCATCTATGATAAAGGGCCCCTCCCATTTTGGTTTGAGATCGTCCTTCTTCTTCTCCGGGAGGTGTAAAACGAGTTCACCGACATTATAAGTCTTGGCCCGCACTTCTCTGCTTTGATATCTCCGAGCCTGTTGTTGATAGAATGCGGGACGGGCTTTTGCAACATCACGTTCCTCCTCCAGGCCATCTAGGCCGTCCTGCCGATCGAGTTCGGCTTCTCTCTGTTCATACATGCGCACTCGAGGTGAGTCATGAATAATGTCACAGGGCAAGATAGCCTCTGCGTCGTACACCATGAAAAAGGGTGTGTACCTGCTCGTGCGATTGGGCATGGTCCACAGTCCCCAGAGTACAGAATCAAGTTCCTCGACCCAGTGTTTATCTGATTCCCATAGGGATTGCACTAGTCTGGGTTTGATGCCGCTCATTATCAGGCCTTTAGCCTATTCGACATGACCATTTTTTTGGGGGTGATATACGGAGGCGTAATCAAGCTTAATGCCCAAGTTAGCACACCAAATTTTTACCTCGTCGGTTGTGAAGTTAGAGCCATTGTCAGTAATGATGCTGCGTGAGACACCATAATGGTGTATAATGCCGGATATAAAGTCGATCACTGGCCCAGCTTTAGCTGTTTTTATTGATTTGGCCTCTATCCACTTAGTGAATTTATCCACCATAACCAGCAAATATTTCTTCTTGTGGCTTCCCCTTTAAGGGGTCCGACCATATCTAGCCCCCAGACCGCAAAAGGCCAAGTAATGGGGATTGTTTTTGGGGCGGTGGGTGGCATATGACTTTGATTGGCGAATAGCTGGCATCCGACACATCATTGTACAAGGGCATGAGCATCTGCTCAGGCCGTGGGCCAGAAGAAACCTGTACGGAAGGCTTTACTTACGAGGGCCTGAGCTGTGGAGTGATGGCCACCGAGACCAGCATGTATTTTGGCCAAGAGCTGCCGTCCCTCCTCTTCGAAGATACATCTTTGAAGAACTCCGGTAGTACTTTTCTTGTAGAGTTCTACTTCATGAACTTTGTAGGCTTTCGAGCGTCGAACTATGCGACGGGCCTCGTTCTGGTCATCAGGGAGCTCCCACCTATTAACGTAGGCCAGGAAGGGTTCGAACCATGGGGCAATGACGTCCATGATTACAGGGGCGGAAGGTGTCATTTCGGTGCCCGAGCCCCTGATGATATCAGAGTTGTGTTCAACATATGGGGGTATGATCGGCTCCGGACTAGTATTGCCTCTCTTGTCCTGGCATACCACGGATGGCTTGAAGAGCCTTTCCAAAAATGGGTTAGGTGGGACGGGGTCGCATTTAGCGCCCATTAGAGCAAGGATGCCTGCTGCCTGATTAGTGTCTCGAGCAACATGATGAAACTGGAGCCCCTCAAACCGAGCTGATATTTTGAGTACGGCGTTGCGATATGCTGCCATCTTTGGATCTTTTGCATCAAATTCTCCATTTATTTGGGATATTGCGAGGTTCGAATCCCCACGCAATTCGAGGCATTGTATGCCCATGGAAACAACCATTTGAAGGATGATGACCCACAAGTGTAGGGGATCTATCATAGCCTTTTGGATAAGTAAGTGTGTCAAACCCAACGAAGAGCAGAAGGAAATGATAAGAGGTTTTCAGCAAGGTATTCTCTGCAAGCACTGAAATTATCGGTAACAGATAGTTTTGTGATAAGGTAATTGGTAACGGGTAACAAGTAATAAAAGTAAATAAGATGCAGCAAGATGGCCCAATCCTTTTTGTAGCAAACAACAAGCCTGGACAAACTCTTATATAAAGGAAAGCGCTCCCGAGGACACATGGGAATTATCGTCAAGCTAGTTTTCATCACGCTCATATGATTCACGTTCGGTACTTTGATAATTTGATATGTGGGTGGACCGGTGCTTGGGTACTGTCCTTCCTTGGACAAGCATCCCACTTATGATTAACCCCTATTGCAAGCATCCGCAACTACCACTACAAAAAATACACTTCCGTGATGATACATGTTTGTCACAATAGGTCACGTTTTCTGTGATGCATGTAGATCCATGACAAATTTATGACATTATCAAGATAGTCATACCAGTTCTGTTGTAGAAGTGTTCCATGACATTACCAAAATTATCATCATGGAAGTGTCCACTTCCATGACAACAAATCGCGCGTCACAGAAGTGCTTTCGTCAAGGGTGACCGACACGTGGCATCCACCGTAACGGAACGCCGTTAAGCTATTGGGTCCGGTTTTGGATCCGATAACCCGTTAACAGCCCCGACCAATGGGGATTTTCCACATGTAAAATCATCATTGGCTGGAGGAAACACGTGTCGGCTCACCTTTGGGACAGATGTCATCCACTCATTGGACCCAAAGTGCCTATGATACATTGACACGTGGCACGACCCAACAGAGGCCCATTCCCGTGAAAAGGCCGGCCCGTTTGACTTGGTCAAAAGGTGGCGGGCCGGCCCACGGCAAGCCTGTTAACGGCCTGTTTGCATATATCCCATTTGCAACCCGCTAACCCAGGGCTCGGTTACGGCCTATCCGTAGGCCCAGTAGCGTCATCTGGGCCGTCCAATATAATTCCATCCCGTTTTAACTTTTGGCCCATGTATGGCCCATGACGTCTTTCGGCCCATATGAGGCCCTTAGTAACCCTCGGCCCATTAACGACCCGTGGTAAAACTGGCCCGTAATGAACAGTGTATCACTTTATACCCATTAACGACCCATTATTCCGTTGGGGCGTTACCAGCCCATGTTATCTTTCGGCCTTCTCAGGGCCCATTTATTCTTGGGCTCATTTCCAGCATTCGTTTACTTTCGGCCCATTACTGTCATTTTCTGCTTGCGGGCCAAATTCAGCCTGTGGTTGCAGTCTGCCGGTTTGTGGCCCGTTAATACGTTGGGCCGTTTTCATAGCGTCATCAAATATGGCCGAATAACGACAGCCCATTATGGTCGTCCCATGAACGGACGATTTCAACTCTAGCCCATTTACGGCCATAATGTGGTCTGTTAAAGGGCCCAATCTCACTTTCGGCCTATTAGAGGCCCATGTTTTTTATGGGCTCAAGATATTTACACCTGTAAATGGCCTATTATTACTGAGGGCCCAAATTATGTTTAGGCCTGTTAAAGGCCCACTATGGGCATAGGCCTACCAGAAAAATATGAAAGCTTATGCTGATTTAGGCCCAGATATTTTTAGTGGGCTACATGCAAATTTCGGCCCATAATCGTTTTTAGCCCAATTGGAATGGTCCCGACGAATGTTGGCATGTTGGGCTCCTGCGAAGCTTTCGACCGAATACATTACTAAAATAAACCTACACTATACAAAAATAGCGTCGTAATTACTGCAGCCTTTGGCAGCATCATAAATGTTGTATCACAACAAAATAAATTCCAACCATACAACAAAAGGCTTGTTGGCATAAAGTTTACAGTCTTTGCAGATAAAATCACCATCAGATGTATAGAAGCACATATCATTTGACCTGAGTGCTAATGTTTTAGGCTGTAGAATCTGATGGAGCGGCACGATCTTCACCTTTTTTCCACCATTGCTCTTGAACAACGAAGCGAATGTCTGATAGTCTAGTTTTAAAACCATTCATATCTTGACGACATTTGTCAACCACTATTCTTGTTTCCAAAACGACGTCCATTAGGGATTGGACTTATGTCTGGAGCACAGATATATCACTCTGCCTAGCAGGAAGATTTTGTTCAGTAGGCGATTTGGATGAGGTTACCTTGACAACCAACCCAGAATTATGCAGGAAGGTGCTTTTTCCACTGTTAGTGGAGAGATACTGACGCACTGCAGCAAGAGGTGACATGGTGCCTGTGTTAGCCTCGTCACCTTCAGGTGGTTGTGGCTGTTCAATCATTTGTTCCATAGCTTCCTGAAAGTTTGAACTTTTGGATTAGTGTACCAGATAAGTTACTAATGAGACAAAAACAAACAAAGTAGGTTACCCGTTTATACATAACTTATTTTGGTGAACTACTGTAATGCATTAGCATGTATTGTAGTGCCAACTACATAATAAAATCACTTTCGGAACATATGTCCATGTAGCATGCCTACTATATTGTCTATTTCCAAACATTCGTTGACATCTAAGGATAAAGAGACATGGTTTAAAGTAGGATGAACATAGTA
>NC_041380.1:302120504-302146920 GCF_002162155.2 Triticum dicoccoides | reverse complement strand
AGATCAAGACCAAAAGAATATCCTTCATCTCTTTTAAACCATGTAAGGTGAAATGATATGTTAAGACAATTGTGTATAAAAGTGAACAGAGTAACTGACATTGGCTGCAGACCAAGTAGTTAAATGAACACATCACAGTACCAATCAATTCAAAGGCAGGAGTAAGGACTTACAACAGCGGCTTGAACTGGTGTGCTCATGCCCTTCATCTTGCTGGCGTGGCACATTTTGGTTCGCACAAGCTTTCCTCTGTATTTGGAGCAAGTCAATATAGATACGATAATATGGCACAGAAAAAAGAAGGAAGTAGCAGCTATTTACAAGAGCCTCGCAGTGTGCAATATAGCTACGAGATCCTGTTGTCTATTGGAATTTCACTTTAGAATGGTTGGTCTTGTTCTTCAAACAGTTAGCCTAGAAGAAGATACACTTGTAAGGCACATACATAAATACAAGTTCAATATGTGGTCTGATCAAATACATATAGCCTACCTCATACTTTGGATCAGACCAGTGTTTAACGAGGGCTGTCCAATCTTCATCTGTAATATATTCCACTGGAGATGTTTGGGCGATTTCATTGTTAGCCTTGCCTTCAAAGTGAGATTTTCTAAGGTGATACCGATACTGTCGCAGAGCAGACTGAAAAACATGAGTGCATGCTTGTTTAGTTGCATCATCTTTCGGATCCAACTTGAACCTCATCTGTTGAAAAAAGAATGTGAGTCTTATTAGGAGGAAGCCAGAAATTATGGGACAGAGCAAGAAAATATTACTAATTGCGATGAATAACATTACTTACGGATAAATGGTCAAGGAAGGTGTTAAACTGGGTATTGTCTTTCTCATTCCTGTACTGGATCCACGTTGGCAGGATACGTGCATGACACCTAACAACAATGGCTGCCTCTGATACTAACTTGGCTGACTCTGTAGCATCACATGGCCTTTTTAAACCTGCCTCAAAATGGATCTCCATTCTTCCTCCTTTAGATTTTGTTAATCTATTAAGCATTATCCCTGATGTCTGTTTCCGCTTGCGCCGTGGTGCTTGTTCAACAACGAATATGGAAAGTGTTAGTGTACATCAAACTGTGAGAGTACATACAAAGGAGCATGCAACTGCAACTTGACTCGGTTAGGTACCGTCTTGGTGTTGATGCTCATGAGGTTCATCTGATCTTGCCTAGTCCTGTTGTGTCAGGAGTGCTTCAGAAGTAGTGTTAGGTGTGAAGGCAGCTTGGGAACTGGCCAGTTCCAGAGCAAACGAACGAGTAACTCATTGAGATGCTGGTACAGTTGAAGCGGATGATGCAGCTGGTGGAGCAGGTGATACTGTGTTTGTAGATTTAGCCGGTGGACTTGGACCTTCTACTGCACTATAAGTACCAGCAGAATCTGGACGGCAGATCCTTTTTCGTTTCTCCCGACGAGTAACAACACTCCCTACTATATTATTTTCCTTGCTCTTTTTTGACTTTGCCATGTCAAGCCGTACCCACAACACAAAAGAATAAAATTGCTCTTCTGAACTCATTGATGCATGATACAGACAAGAAATACTTGGATGTAAGACAACCGTATGAGGATGGCATATGTAAGAAAAACAGGACGTCATGACATATTCACAGCTACGATGTGTAAACTAAGCAGAAGGATTTTCAAGAAAATAGAAGCAATGCAAGCTAGACACCATATGAAAGATGCAACCAATCTTACTCTGCCAAGTTAAAAGTGTCTTGTCATAAGTGGCAATTCGAAAAAATTAGAAGCAATACAACGTATAAATCAATGCAAGATGCAACCACTATCAAACTGCCATGTTAAAAGCGTCCAATCATGAGTGACTGATGTGGGATACACAATAGCAGTACTTTGATGTAAGAACATGGTATGATAGATAGATGCAGTGTATTCTAAACATAGAACGCCATGTCATATGCACATGTATAACGTATAAACTCAGCAGGTGCAATTTAATCAAAATAGAAGAAATACAGGCTAGACAACATATGCAACATGAAACCAATTATCACACTATCAACTTAGAGCAAGCACCTTCGATGGTGGAGTACGAGAGATGAACTCATCATGTAGACTTGGGACTTCAACTTCAATAGCAGTAGCAGTGGAAAATCTAGAGAGTTTCTGTTTGCGTGGGTACGGAGGACCACCAACATCCCCTAACTTACTCTTTTCCTTCCTATTTTCTGATATTTCCTTATGAAGTCAAAACCACAAGAAGATGAATAAAATTAGCTCTGCATAACTGGTTGATGCATGATACAGACGAACACTACTTTAATGTAAGGCAAACGCAGGATAGGAGGATGGAATATATACAAAAAAAGATAGCATTTCATATTCACAGGTATGATAGGAGGATGGAATATGTATGAAAAAGCAGTAAGTGGAAGGCATTTCAACAAAATTAGAAGACATGAAAGCTAGGCACCATATGAACATGCAACCAATATCACTCTATCAGGTAAAAAGTGTCTCGTCGTAAGTGCCATTTCAAGAAATTAGAAGCATTACAAGCTAGAAGACAATGCAAGATGCAACCTACATCACAGTCCCAAGTTAAATGTGTCTTATGGGTAAGTGATCGTTGCAGGTATAAGTTGTAAGCTACGCAGATGCAATTCAACATAATCAGAAGCAATACAAACTAGACATCATACGGAAAACACAACCACATATAACAGTTCCAAGTTAGAGCAAGCACCTGTGATGGTGGAGTAGGGGAGATGTGCTCATCATGTACACGTATGTTCTAGAAACAGGAACACGTGTCATATTCACAAGCATTATGTGTAAAGTAAGCAGATCCAATTTAACAAAGTTAGAAGCAATACAAGCTAGACATCATACGCAACATGCAACCACATATAATATTGCCAAGTTAGAGCAAGCACCTATGATGGTGGAGTTGGGGAGATGTGCTCATCATCTACACAGCTACGTTGACTGTCCAGCCTTGTGTTGTCTTGCGAATCTTGTTGGGAGGATGGTGGAGTAGAATCTGTAGAGACCCCCTGTTTGAGCTGCTCCGAAGGACCACCATCATCCACTGCCAGACTAATTTCCTTCAGCTGTAATGATTTTGAATTGTGAAGTCAAACCGATAAGAAAAAGGAATAAAATTCGCTCTTCAGAACTCATTCATGCATGATACTGATGAACACTACTTGGATGAAAGGCAAACACATAATGCGAGGATGGAATATGTATGAAAAACAGGATGATGTGACATATTCACACCTATGATGTGGTAACTAAGCAGAAGGCATTTCAACGAATTAGGAGCACTGCAAGCTAGACACCATATGAAAGATGCAACCAATATCACTCTGCCAAGTTCCAACTATATGGTGTTTCAACAAATTAGAAGCAGTACATGCTAGAAATCATATGAAAGACATAACCAATATCACAGTGGCGACTTAAAGGTGCCCTATCATAAGTGACTGATGCGAGATATGCAAGAACAGTAGTCTGATGTAAGAACATCGTGTGATCAGATATAGTGTGTTCTAGAAACAGGAACATATGTCATATTCACAGGCATTATGTGTAAGTAAGCAGATGCAATTCAACAAAGTTAGAAGTAATACTCCCCCCGTTTCTTTTTGCTCCGCATATAAGATTTGGTGAAAGTCAAACTGCACAAAGTTTGACCAAATTTATATAAAAAATATGAACATCTACAATACTAAAACTATATAGTATTAACATACGCTTCATGGTGCATCTGATAATATTGATTTCATATTGTGAATGTTTATATTTTTTAATATAAAGTTAGTCAAACTCTACAAAGCTTGACTTTGACCAAACCTTATATGCAGACTAAAAAGAAACGGAGGGAGTACAAGCTAGACATCATACACAACATGCAACCACATATAATAGTGCCAAGTTAGAGCAAGCACCTATGATGGTGGAGTAGGGGAGATATGCTCATCATCTACACAGCTACGTTGACTGTCTAGCCTTGCGTTGTCTTGTGAATCTTGTTGGGAGGATGGCGGAGTAGAATCTGTAGAGAACCTCCATTTCAGTTGCTCGGAAGGACCACCATCATCCAATGCCTTGTCAATTTCCTTCAGCTTTATTGATTTTGCATTGTGAGGTCAAACCGACAAGAAAAAGGAATATAATTCGCTCTTCAGAACTCATTCATGCATGATACTGACGAAAACTACTCTAATGAAAGGCAAAGTCATGATACGAGGATGGAATATGTACGGAAAACTGGATGGCTTGACATATTCACACCTATGATGTGGCAACTAAGCAGAAGGCACTTCAACAAATTAGAAGCACTGCAAACTAGACACCATATGAAAGGTGCAATCAATATCACTCTGCCAAGTTAAAACTGTCTCGTCATAGGTGGCGTTCATCAAACTAGAAGCAATACATGCTAGAAATCATATTCAAGACGCAAACCAATATCACACTGCCAACTTAAAGGTGTCCCATCATAAGTGACAGATGCATGATACATAAGAAGAGTAGTTTCATGTAAGAACATGGTGTGATAGACAGATACAGTATGTACCAAAAATAGGAAAGCGTGTCATATTCACACGTATCATGTGTAAGCTAAGCAGATCCAGTTTACACTAATTAGGAGAAATACAAGCTAGACACCATATGCAACATGCAACCAGATATCACACTGCCAAGTTAGAGCAAGCACCTTGGATGATGGAGTAGGGGAGCAGAGACTTGGACCTTGTAATGCAGTATCAGTACAAGGAGAATCGGTACACATGCTTCGTTTACATTGCTGCAGAGGACCACCATCATCACCTTCCTTACTCTTTTCCTTCCTCTTTCTTGAATTTTCCTTGTCAAGTCAAACCCACAAGAAAAAGGAATAAAATTTGCTTTTCAGAACTCATTGATGCATGATACTGACGAACATTACTTTCATGTAAGGTAGTCGCATGATAGGAGGATGGAATATGTATGAAAAACAAGATGACGTGACATATTGACATGTATGATGTATAAAATGTAAACTAAGCACAAGGTGCTTGAACTTGTTAGAATCAATGCAAGCTAGAAACCATGTGAAAGATGAAACCAATATCACTCTGCCAAATTAAAAGGGTGCCCTAACAAATGTATTTGACCAAATTAGAAGCAATACATGGCAACAGGCTAGAAATAATATGCAATATGCAACGAATAAAGGTGACTCATCCTAAGTGATTGATGCAGGAGACAGAAGAGAGGTAGTTTCATGTAAGAACAAGGTTAACACATAGATGTAGTGTGTACCAAAAATAGGAAGGCATGTCATATTCGTAGGTATAATATGTAAACTAAGCAGATGCAACTTACCCTAATTAGAAGCATTACAAGCTAGATACTGTGTGCAACATGCAACCACATATCACACTGCGAAGTTAGAGCAAGCACCTGTGATGGTGGTGTGGGGGAATTGCGGTCATCAACTAGAGAGCTACGTTGACTATCTTCATTTAGCCTTGTTGTTTCTTGAGAATCATGTGGGGAGGATGACACTGCACTCTTTAAACGAGTATGGCGTCTCACAGTAACCCACTTGGGTGATTGTCTCATCATAAGTGATTGACAAGGGATACAAAAGAGCATTAGTTTGATGTACGAACATGGTTAATAGATGTATGTAGTATGTATCAAGAATAGGAAGGCATGTCATTATCAAAGGTATAATCTATAAAGTAAGAAGATGCAATTTAACCAAATTGGAAGCAATACAAGCTAGACACCATATGCAACATGCAACCACATTTGACAGCGCGAAGTTAAAGAAAGCACCTGGGATGGTTGTGTGTGGCAATTGAGATCATCAACTGCAGAGCTACGTTTACTATCTCCAACTACTGACACTGCACCCTTTAGAGCGCTAAAACGCTTAGTGCTTATCTTCGAATTACACTGGAGCGACTTCTGTCTTTTCTTTTCTGCATTCATCAACACTGCGTCAGAGACTGAAATACCCATGCATAAAAAACAATAGTGTGAGTATGGGTGAAGTGTGTGCACAATTAGTATGGTGTAAAGGTAGCAGATAGCAGGTCGGTGAGAAATAAATGACGGGAGACATATGATAGCTCTACAACATGCATGGCACACTAAATTACTACAGGATTCTATGAAAATAACAGTCGACTGAAAACAGATAGGTCAGTCCATTTTTTTCTGCACTGTCCGATGTACAACGAACGGGCAGATCACCTTCATCTACCTCCTGCCAGTCAGTGTTGACGATCTTCCTCGAAACACCAGCGACCACTAGCCCAGTCCCCTGCCTGCGCCCTCCTCTCGACCTCACCGCACCGCCATACTTGGAACCACCCCCGGCCATCCATTCAAGCCCCGCCGACCTCCAGATCGGGCGCAGGCAGCTCCTGCGCCCCACACCCCTATGATAGACACCGATGCGCCGCTTCCCCGGTGAACAGGCGGACTAGTTGCTCCGCGCGCCTAAGTGGGTGCTGCTTCTTGATACGTCCATTTTGCATCATGCTTTTATATCGATATTTATTGCATTATGGGCTGTATTACACATTATGTCACAATACTTATGCATATTCTCTCTTATTTTACAAGGTTTACATAAAGAGGGAGAATGCCGGCAGCTGGGATTCTAGGCTGGAAAAAGGAGCAAATATTAGAGACCTATTCTACACAACTCCAAAAGTCCTGAAACTTCACGGAAGTCATTTTTAGAATATATAAAAAATACTGAGCGCAAGAAATTCCGGAGGGGGGCCACACCCTGCCCACGAGGGTGGGGGCGCGCCCTACTCGCTAGGCACACCCCTACCTCGTGGGCCCCCTGGTGGCCCTCTGATGTCCATCTTATGCTATATGGAGTCTTTCGATGAGGAAAAAATCATAAGCAAGCTTTCCGGACGAGACTCCGCCGCCACGAGGCGGAACCTTGGTGGAATCAATCTAGGGCTCCGGCGGAGCTGTTATGCCGGGGAAACTTCCCTCCCGGAGGGGGAAATCATCGCCATCGTAATCACCAACGATCCTCTCATCGGGAGGGGGTCAATCTTCATCAACATATTCACCAGCACCATCTCCTCTCAAACCCTAGTTCATCTCTTGTATCCAATTCTTGTCTCTAAGTCCGGGATTGGTACCTGTGGGTTGCTAGTAGTGTTAATTACTCCTTGTAGTTGATGCTAGTTGGTTTATTTGGTGGAAGATCATATGTTCAAATCCTATATGCATATTAATACCCCTCTGATTATGAACATGAATATGCTTTGTGAGTAGTTACGTTTGTTCCCGAGGACATGAGAGAAGTCTTGCTATTAGTAGTCATGTGAATTTGGTATTCGTTCGATATTTTGATGAGATGTATGTTGTCTCTCCTCTAGTGGTGTTATGTGAATGTCGACTACATGACACTTCACCATTATTTGGGCCTAGAGGAAGGCATTGGTAAGTAATAAGTAGATGATGGGTTGCTAGAGTGACAGAAGCTTAAACCCTAGTTTATGCGTTGCTTCGTAAGGGGCTGATTTGGATCCATATGTTTCATGCTATGGTTAGGTTTACCTTAATACTTTTGTTGTAGTTGCGGATGCTTGCAATAGAGATTAATCATAAGTGGGATGCTTGTCCAAGTAAGGACAATACCCAAGCACCGGTCCACCCACATATCAGATTATCAAAGTACCGAACGTGAATCATATGATCATGATGAAAACTAGCTTGACGATAATTCCCATGTGTCCTCAGGAGCGCTTTTCTCTATATAAGAATTTTTCCAGTCATGTCCTTTGTTGCAAAAAGGATTGGGCCACCTTGCTGCACTTTATTTACTTTTGTTACTTGTTGCTCATTACAAATTATCTTATCATAAAACTATCTGTTACCTATAATTTCAGTGCTTGCAGAGAATACCTTGCTGAAAACCAATTATCATTTCCTTTTGCTCCTTGTTGGGTTCGACACTCTTACTTATCGAAAGGACTACGATAGATCCCCTATACTTGTGGGTCATCAAGACTCTTTTCTGGTGCCATTGCCGGGGAGTGAAGCGCCTTTGGCAGGTGGAATTTGGTAAGGAAAAATTTATATAGTGTGCTGAAATTTAATGTCACTTGTTGCTATGGAAAGTAATCCCCTGAGGGGCTTGTTCGGGGTATCTTCACCCTGATCAGAAGAGCAAAGAGTTTCTCCTCAACCTACTGAACCTACTTAAAATGAAAATGTCTACTTTGAGATTCCCTTGGGTATGATAGAAAAATTGCTACCTAATACTTTTGCAGGAGACGGAACAATGCATCCTGATGAGCACCTAATATATGTGGATGAAGTTTGTGGATTATTTAAGCTTGCAGGTGTGCCCGATGATGTTATTAAGAAGAAGGTCTTCCCTTTATCTTTGATGGGAGATTCATTGACATGGTATAGGCTATGTGATGATATGGGATCATGGAACTACAAACAAATAAAATTGGAATTTCATCAGAAGTTTTATCCTATGCATCTTGTTCATCGTGATCGTAATTATATATATAAGTTTTGTCCCCGCGAAGGAGAAAGCATCGCTCAAGCTTGGGGGAGGCTTAAGTCAATGTTATATTCATGCCCCAATCATGAGCTCTCAAGAGAAATGATTATTCAAAAAATTTATGCTCGGCTTTCTAATAACAACCGCACCATGCTCGATACTTCTTGTGCTGGCTCTTTTATGATGAAGACTATTGAATTCAAATGGGATTTATTGGAAAGAATTAAACGCAACTCTGAAGATTGGGACCTCGACGAAGGTAAGGAGTCAGGTATGAACCTAAGTTTGATTGTGTTAAACCTTTTATGGATACCGATGTTTTCTTTAAATTTAGCACTAAATATGGACTTGACTCTGAAATAGTAGCTTCTTTCTGTGAATCTTTTGCTACTCATGTTGATCTCCCTAGGGAGAAGTGGTTTAAATATCATCCTCCCATAGAAGTAAAAGTAGCTGCACCTATTAAAGTTGAAGAAATGACTGTCACTTATAATGATCCTATTGTTCCTACTGCTTATGTTGAGAAACCACCTTTTCCTGTTAGGATAAAAGATCATGCTAAAGCTTCAACTGTGGTTCGTAAAAGCAATATTAGAACCTATACACCTCCTGAGCAAATTAAAGTTGAACCTAATATTGCTATTGTTAAAGATTTCTTGTCTGATAATATTGATGGTCATGTTATTCATTTTTGTGATGAGACTGCTAGAATTGCTAAACCTTGTGCTAAAGATAAACATATACCCGTGGTAGGCATGCCTGTTATTTCTGTTAAAATAGGAGATCATTGTTATCATGGCTTATGTGATATGGGTGCCAGTGCCAGTGTTATACCTCATGACTTATACAAAGAAATTATGCATGATATTGCACTTGCTGAGATAGAAGATATTGATGTTACAATTAAACTTGCCAATAGAGATACTATTTCACCAATTGGGATTGTTAGAGATGTTGAAGTCTTGCGTGGGAAAACTAAATATCCTGCTGATTTTCTTGTTCTTGGTTCCCCACAAGACAAATTTTGTCCCATAATATTTGGTAAACCCTTCTTGAACACAGTTAATGATAAGATAGATTGCGAAAAAGATGTTGTTACTATTGGTTTAGGTGATATGTCTCATGAGTTTAATTTCTCTAAATTTCGTAGACAACACCGTGAAGAGGAATTGCCTAGTAAAGATGAGATTATTGGTCTTGCTTCTATTGCCGTGCCTCCTAGTGATCCTTTAGAACAATATTTGCTAGACCTTGAAAATGATATGTTTATGAATGAAAGAAGGGAAATAGATGAAGTATTCTTTAAAAGGAACCCATCCTGAAACACAATTTGCCTGTTGAAATCCTAGGGGATCCTCCTCCACCCAAGGGTGATCCCGTGTTTGAGCTCAAACCATTACCTGATACTCTTAAATATGCTTATCTTGATGAGAAAAAGATATATCCTGTTATTATTAGTGCTAACCATTCAGAGCATGAAGAAGAGAGATTATTGAAAACTCTAAAGAAGCAATGTGCTGCTATTGGATATACTCTCGATGATCTTAAGGGCATTAGTCCCACACTATGTCAATACAAAATAAATTTGGAGAAAGATGCCAAACCAGTTCGTGATCACCAACGACGACTGAATCCTAAGATGAAAGAAGTGGTAAGAAAGTAAATACTAAAGCTCCTTGAGACAGGTATAATTTATCCCGTTGCTGATAATCAGTGGGTAAGTCCTGTCCATTGTGTCCCTAAAAAGGGAGGTATTACTGTCGTTCCTAATGATAAAGATGAATTGATTCCACAAAGAATTATTACAGGTTATAGGATGGTAATCGATTTTCGAAAATTAAATAAAGCTACTAAAAAAGATCATTACCCCTTACCTTTTATTGATCAAATTCTAGAAAGATTATCCAAACATACACATTTGTGCTTTCTAGATGGTTATTCTGGTTTCTCTCAAATACCTGTGCGAAGGAGAAAGCATCGCTCAAGCTTGGGGGAGGCTTAAATCAATGTTATATTCATGCCCCAATCATGAGCTCTCAAGAGAAATGATTATTCAAATTTTTTATGCTCGACTTTATGATAACAATCGCACCATGCTCGGTACTTATTGTGTTGGCTCTTTTATGATGAATAGTATTGAATTCAAATGGGATTTATTGGAAAGAATTAAACACAACTCTGAAGATTGGGACCTCGACAAAGGTAAGGAGTCAGGTATGACACCTAAGTATGATTGTGTTAAATCTTTTATGGATACCGATGTTTTCTGTAAATTAGCACTAAATATGGACTTGACTCTGAGATAGTAGCCCCTTTTTGTGAATCTTTTGCTGCTCATATCGATCTCCCTAAAGAGAAGTGGTTTAAATATCATCCTCCCATAGAAGTAAAAGTAGTCGCACCTATTAAAGTTGAAGAAAAGTCTGTCACTTATAATGATCCTATTGTTCCTACTGCTTATGTTGAGAAACCACCTTTTCCTGTTAGGATAAAAGATCATGCTAAAGCTTCAACTGTGGTTTGTAAAATCAATATTAGAACCTATACACCTCCTGAGCAAATTAAATTTGAACCTAATATTTCTATTGTTAAAGATCTCTTGTCTGATAATATTGATGGGCATGTTATTCATTTCCTTGATGAAACTGCTAGAATTGCTAAACCTTGTGCTAAAGATAAACATAGACCTGTGGTGGGCATGCGTGTTATTTCTGTTAAAATAGGAGATCATTGTTATCATGTCTTATGTGATATGGGTGCCAGTGCTAGTGCTATACCTCATGACTTATACAAAGAAATTATGCATGATATTGCACCTGCTGAGATAGAAGATATTGATGTCAGAATTAAACTTGCCAATAGAGATATTATTTCACCAATTGGAATTGTTAGAGATGTTGAAGTCTTGTGTGGGAAAACTAAATATCCTACTGATTTTCTTGTTCTTGGTTCCCCACAAGATAGCTTTTGTCCCATTATATTTGGTAGATCCTTCTTGAACACAGTTAATGCTAAGATAGATTGCAAAAAGGATGTTGTTACTATTGGTTTAGGCGATATGTCTCATGAATTTAATTTCTCTAAATTTAGTAGACAACACCATGAAGAGGAATTGCCTAGTAAAGATGAAATTATTGCTCTTGCTTCTATTGCCGTGCCTCCTAGTGATCCTTTAGAACAATATTTGCTAGACCATGAAAATGATATGTTTATGAATGAAAGAAGGGAAATAGATGAAGTATTCTTTGAACAGGAACCCATCCTGAAACACAATTTGCCTGTTGAAATCCTAGGGGATCCTCCTCCACCCAAGGGTGATCCCGTGTTTGAGCTCAGACTGTTACCATATACTCTTAAATATGCTTATCTTGATGAAAATAAGATATATCCTATTATTATTAGTGCTAACCTTTTAGAGCATGAAGAAGAGAGATTATTGAAAACTCTGAAGAAGCACCGTGCTGCTATTGGATATACTCTCGATGATCTTAATGGCACTAGTCCCACTCTATGTCAACATAAAATAAATTTGGAGAAAGATGCCAAACCAGTTTGTGATCACCAACGACGGCTGAATCCTAAGATGAAAGAAGTGTTAAGAAAGGAAATACTAAAACTTCTGGAGGCAGGTATTATTTATCCCGTTGCTGATAGTCAGTGGGTAAGTCCTGTCCATTGTGTCCCTAAAAAGGGAGGTATTACTGTCGTTCCTAATGATAAAGATGAATTGATTCCTCAAAGAATTATTACAGGTTCTAGGATGGTAATTGATTTCTGCAAATTAAATAAGGCTACTAAAAGATCATTACCCCTTACCTTTTATTGATCAAATGCTAGAAACATTATCCAAACATACACATTTTTGCTTCCTAGATGGTTATTCTGGTTTCTCTCAAATACCCGTGTCAGCTGATGATCAATCTAAGACCACTTTTACTTGCCCGTTCGGTACTTTTGCTTATAGATGTATGCCTTTTTGGTTTATGTAATGCACCTGCTGCCTTCTAAAGATGCATGATGGCTATATTCTCTGACTTTTGTGAAAAGATTTGTTAGGTTTTCATGGACGATTTCTCTGTCTATGGATCCTATTTTGATGATTGCTTAAGCAACCTTGATCGAGTTTTGCAGAGATGTGAGGAAACTAACCTTGTCTTGAATTGGGAGAAATGCCACTTTATGGTTAATGAAGGTATTGTCTTGGGGCATAAAGTTTCTAAAAGAGGCATTGAAGTTGATAAAGCTAAGGTTGATGCTATTGAAAAGATTCCATGTCCCAAGGACATCAAAGGTATAAGAAGTTTCCTTGGTCACGCTGGTTTTTATAGGAGGTTCATTAAGGACTTCTCAAAAATTTCTCGGCCTTTGACTAATTTATTACAAAAAGGTATGCCATTTGTTTTTGATGATGATTGTGTAGAAGCATTTGAAGTACTTAAGAAAGCATTGATCTCTGCACCTATTGTTCAGCCACCTGATTGGAATTTACCCTTTGAAATTATGTGTGATGCTAGTGATTATGCTGTAGGTGTTGTTCTAGGGAAAAGAGTTGATAAGAAATTAAATGTTATTCAATATGCTAGTAAAACTCTAGACAATGCTCAGAGAAATTATGCTACTACTGAAAAAGAATTCTTAGCAGTTGTATTTGCTTGTGATAAGTTCAGACCTTATATTGTTGATTCTAAAGTAACTATTCACACGGATCATGCTGCTATTAAATATCTCATGGAAAAGAAAGATGCTAAACCTAGACTTATTAGATGGGTTCTCTTGCTACAAGAATTTGATTTGCATATTATTGATAGAAAGGGAGCTGAGAACCCCGTTGCAGACAATTTGTCTAGGCTAGAGAATGTTCTTGATGACCCACTACCTATTGATGATAGCTTTCCTGATGAACAATTAAATGTCATAAATGCTTCTCGTACTGCTCCATGGTATGCTGATTATGCTAATTATATTGTTGCTAAATTTATACCACCTAGTTTCACATACTAGCAAAAGAAAAAGTTTTTCTATGATTTGAGACATTACTTTTGGGATGACCCACATCTTTATAAAGAAGGAGTAGATGGTGTTATTAGACGTTGTGTACCTGAGCAAGAACAGGAACAGATCCTACGCAAGTGTCACTCCGAAGCTTATGGAGGACACCACGCTGGAGATAGAACTGCACATAAGGTATTGCAATCCGGTTTTTATTGGCCTACTCTCTTCAAGGATGCCCGTAAGTTTGTTGTATCTTCTGATGAATGTCAAAGAATTGGTAATATTAGTAGACGTCAAGAAATGCCTATGAATTATTCACTTGTTATTGAACCATTTGATGTTTGGGGCTTTGATTATATGGGACCTTTTCCTGCCTCCAATGGATATACACATATTTTAGTTGCTGTTGATTACGTTACTAAGTGGGTAGAAGCTATTCCAACCAGTAGTGCTGATCATAACACTTCTATTAAGATGCTTAAAGAAGTTATTTTTCCAAGGTTTGGAGTCCCTAGATATTTAATGACTGATGGTGGTTCACATTTTATTCATGGTGCTTTTCGTAAGATGCTTGCTAAGTATGATGTTAATCATAGAATTGCATCTCCTTCTCACCCACAGTCTAGTGGTCAGGTAGAATTGAGTAATAGAGAAATCAAATTAATTTTGCAAAAGACTGTTAATAGATCTAGAAAGAATTGGTCCAAGAAACTTGATGATGCATTATGGGCCTATAGAACTGCATATAAAAATCCTATGGGTATGTCTCCGTATAAAATGGTCTATGGAAAAGCATGTCACTTACCTCTCGAATTAGAACATAAGGCTTATTGGGCTATTAAACAGCTCAATTATGATTTCAAACTTGCCGGTGAGAAGAGGTTATTTGACATTAGCTCACTCGATGAATGGAGAACCCAAGCCTATGAGAATGCCAAATTGTTTAAAGAAAAATTTAAAAGATGGCATGACAAAAGAATACAAAAGCGTGAGTTTAATGTAGGTGATTATGTATTGGTATACAACTCTTGTTTAAGATTTTTGCAGGAAAACTTCTCTCTAAATGGGAAGGTCCTTACATTATCGAGGAGGTCTATCATTCCGGGGCCATAAAAATCAACAACTTCAAAGGCACAAACCCGAAGGTGTTGAACGGTCAAAGAATCAAACATTATATCTCAGGTAATCCTATAAATGTTGAAACCATTGTTATTGAAACCGTAACCCCGGAGGAATACATAAGGGACACTTTCCAGAACGTTTCAGACTCTGAAAAGGAATAGGTATGTGGTATGGTAAGTAAAATGACTCCAAAATAGTTCTAATGGCAATTTTCTTCCATTTTGGAATATTTAGAAAAATAGAAAAATAAGAAGCAGTCCGGGAAGGACACGAGGGCTCCACGAGGGTGGAGGGCACGCCCTACCCCCTAGGCGCGCCCGCTACCTTGTGGGCACCTCGTGTGCTCTCTGGACTCCGTTTCTTGCATGATACGTATTTTGGTCCGTAAAAATTCATTATATGATCTCCCGAAAGTTTTGACCACCATATCACCCAAAAATTTCCTGTTCTTGTTTCGAGCTATTTTCTGCCAGGGTTGTCAAGGCCAAGCATCATGACGTCTCCCTCCTCCTCCAACAATGAGGGCAATGATGCTTGGCTAATGAACATAGAGCTGAAAAGAGAATAACCCATGGAGATCAACAAGGATGAAGGGATCGAGAAGGCCACGGAGCACCAAGTTCCGGCAACAGAAGACATCCTTCAACTTGATCACAATCTTCTCACCCCAACTGAGATCGAAGCTTTCAAGATGATTGAGTTAGCTCGTATACAAAACAAGTATATCACACATGAAAATATTTTGTTGAAGGAGCATATCATTGCACTCAAGGGCATTGTCCACAAGTTGGAAGATCTCCTACGCTCGATGTGCGACTATCCAGGATCAACAACTCCATCTTCTTCACCAACAAAGGAGACATAATCACATGGGTATGGGCACTCCCCTTGGCAACTGCCAAGCTTGGGGGAGGTGCCCCGGTATCGTAACACCATCACTTTTATCTTTACCATTTTTCTTAGTTCGATCCTTTTGATAATATTTTGAGCTAGAGAATAAAAGTTCTTAGTATGATCTAGTTGTGGGTTTTGCTTTATGATCCTTCTATGTAATCGAGTCGGTGAGCTATATATAATAAAGATTAGTGTTGAGTCCAGGGCTTGATTATCTTGCTATGATCTTGAGGGAATAAAAGAAAAGAGAAAGAATCAAAAGGAAATAAAAGAGATCATATGGATCTTATGGAGAGTAATGAGCTCACATATAAAAAGTATGATGAATAAAAGTTGTTGAGAGTTGACAAACATAGTTTTGGTCATCATTGCAATTAATAGGAAGTAATAAAGAAAGAGAGGTCTTGACATATAAATATACTATCTTGGACTTCTTTTATGATTGTGAGCACTCATTAAAATATGACATGCTAAAAGAGTTGACGTTGGACAAGAAAGACAACGTAATGGGTTATGTTTTCTTGCATCTGAGACAAATTATATTGTCTTGGATCATCCAACATGATTGAGCTTGCCTTTCCCCCTCATGCTAGCCAAATTCTTTGCACTAGGTAGAGATACTACTTGTGCTTCCAAGCACCCTTAAACCAGTTTTGCCATGAGAGTCCACCATACCTACCTATGGATTGAGTAAGATCCTCCAAGTAAGTTGTCATCGGTGCCAGCAATAAAAATTGCTCTCTAAATATGTATGACTTATTAGTGTGGGAGAAAATAAGCTTTATATGATCGTGTGATATGGAAGAAATAAAAGCGACGAACTGCATAATAAAGGTCCATATCACAAGTGGCAATATAAAGTGGCATTCTTTCGAATTAAGATTTTGTGCATCCAACCATAAAAGCACATGACAACCTCTGCTTCCCTCTGCGAAGGGCCTATCTTTTACTTTTATCTCCTACCTTGCATAAGAGTCATGGTGATCTTCACCCTTCCTTTTTAAATTTTATCTTTTGGCAAGCACAACATGTTGGAAAGATCCTGTTATATATGGCTAATTGGATGTGAGTTTTCATGAACTATTATTGTTGACATTACCCTTGAGGTAAAACGTTGGGAGGCAAAACTACAAGCCCCTATCTTTCTCTTGTCCGATTAAAACTCCATACCCATAAGTATTGCGTGAGTGTTAGCTATTATGAAAGGCTATATGATAGTTGAGTATGTGGACTTGCTGAAAATCTCTTATATTGACTCTTTCCTATGTTATGAGAAATTGCAATTGCTCTAATGACCTAGATTACAGTTTGTTAGTTTTCAATGAAGTTTATGATTCATACTTGAAATTGTGATTGAATTGTTACTTTGGCATAAGAGATCATATGACAAGAATTATACAAGTTGATGTTTTAAGAATGATCATGATGCCCTCATGTCCTTATTTTATTTTTATCGACACCTCTATCTCTAAACATGTGGACATATTTTTTGATTTCGGCTTTCGCTTGAGGACAAGCGAGGTCTAAGCTTGGGGGAGTTTATACGTCCATTTTGCATCATGCTTTTATTTCGATATTTATTGCATTATGGGCTATTATTACACATTATGTCACAATACTTATGCCTATTCTCTCTTATTTTACAAGGTTTACATAAAGAGGGAGAATGCCGGCAGCTGGGATTCTGGGCTGGAAAAGGAGGAAATATTAGAGACCTATTCTGCACAGCTCCAAAAGTCCTGAAACTTCACGGAAGTCATTTTCAGAATATATAAAAAATACTGAGCGCAAGAAGTTCCGGAGGGGGGCCACACCCTGCCCACGAGGGTGGGGGCGCGCCCAGGCACCCCCCTACCTCGTGGGCCCCTTGCTGGCCCTCCGATGTCCATCTTCTCCTATATGGAGTCTTTCGATGAGGAAAAAATCATAAGCTAGCTTTCCAAACGAGACTCCGTCGCCACGAGGCAGAACCTTGGCGGAATCAATCTAGGGCTCCGGCGGAGCTGTTCTGCCGGGGAAACTTCCCCCTGGGAGGGGGAAATCATTGCCATCGTCATCACCAATGATCCTCTCATCGGGAGGGGGTCAATATTCATCAACATCTTCACCAGCACCATCTCCTCTCAAACCCTAGTTCATCTCTTGTTTCCAATTCTTGTCTCTAAGTCCGGTATTGGTACCTGTGGGTTGCTAGTAGTGTTAATTACTCCTTATAGTTTATGCTAGTTGGTTTATTTGGTGGAAGATCATATTTTCAAATCCTATATGAATATTAATACCCCTCTGATTATGAACATGAATATGCTTTGTGAGTAGTTACGTTTGTTCCCGAGGAGATGAGAGAACTCCTGCTATTAGTAGTCATGTGAATTTGGTATTTGTTCGATATTTTGATGAGATGTATGTTGTCTCTCCTCTAGTGGTGTTATGTGAACATCGACTACATGACACTTCACCATTATTTGGGCCTAGAGGAAGGCATTGGGAAGTAATAAGTAGATGATGGGTTGCTAGAGTGACAGAAGCTTAAACCCTAGTTTATGCGTTGCTTCGTAAGGGGCTGATTTGGATCCATATGTTTCATGCTATGGATAGGTTTACCTTAATACTTTTGTTGTAGTTGCGGATGCTTGCAATAGAGGTTAATCATAATTTGGATGCTTGTCCAAGTAAGGACAGTACCCAAGCACCGGTCCACCCACATATCAGATTATCAAAGTACCGAACGCGAATCATATGATCATGATAAAAACTAGCTTGATGATAATTCCCATGTGTCCCCGGGAGCGCTTTTCTCTATATAAGAATTTTTCCAGGCTTGTCCTTTTCTACAAAAAGGATTGGGCCACCTTGCTGCACTTTATTTACTTTTGTTACTTGTTGCTCGTTACAAATTATCTTAACACAAAACTATTTGTTACTGTAACACCCACGATGCGGCTAATCTCCCACGTGTTGGAGCACGACTTAGAGGCATAACCGCATTGTAGGCATGTCGCAAGAGGGGTAATCTTTGCACATCCCATGTACTGAATAAGAAAGAGGTACAGAGTTGGCTTACAATCGCCACTTCACACAATACATAAATATAGCATTACATCATCCAGATACAATCAAGGTCCGACTACGGAACCAAAATAAAGACAACCCCAAATGCATAAGATCCCCGATCGCCCTAACTGGGCTCCACTATTGATCGTCTGGAAAGTAAACATAGTAACGTCCTGAGTCCTCATCGAACTCCCACTTGAGTTCAGCGCATCTCCTGGAATGGCATCATCGGCACCTGCATCTGGTTTTGGAAGTAATCTGTGAGCCACGGGGACTCAGCAATCTCACACCCTCGCGATCAAGACTATTTAAGCTTATGGGTAGGGAAAGGTAGTCAGGTGGAGCTGCAGCAAGCACTAGCATATATGGTGGCTAACTTACGCAAAAGAGAGCGAGAAGAGAAGGCAAAGCACGGTCGAGAAGCTACAAAGATCAAGAAGTGATCCTAAAACTACCTACATTCAAGTATAACACGAGGCCGTGTTCTCTTCCCGGACTCCGCCGAAAAGAGACCATCACAGTTACACACGCTGTTGACTCATTTTAATTAAGTTAAGTGTCAGGTTTTCTACAACTGGATATTAACAAATTCCCATCTGCCCATAACCGCGGGCACATCTTTCAAAAGTTCAAAACCCTGTAGGGGTGTCCCAACTTAGCCCATCACAAGCTCTCACGGTCAACGAAGGATATTCCTTCTCCCAGGACGAACCGATCAGACTCGGAATCCCGGTTACAAGACATCTCGACAATGGTAAAACAAGACCAGCAAAGGCGCCGAATGTGTCGACAAATCCCGATAGGAGCTGCACATATCTCATTCTCAGGGCACACTGGATAAGCAATCCGTACAACTAAAACCAACTCTCGAGTTTCCCCGAGGTGGCGCTGCAAGGTGCTCTAGTTTGGACCAACACTCAGAGGAGCACTGGCACGGGGGTTTAAAATAAAGATGACCCTTGAGTCCGCGGAACCCAAGGGAAAAAGGCCTAGGTGGCAAATGGTAAAACCAAGGTTGGGCCTTGCTGGCGGAGTTTTATTCAAGGTGAACTGTCAAGCGGTTCCCATTATAACCCAACCGCGTAAGGAACGCAAAAATCAAGGAACATAACACCTGTATGACAGAAACTAGGGCGGCAAGAGAGGAACAGAACACCAGGCATAAGGCGAGCCTTCCACCCTTTACCAAGTATATAGATGCATTAAAGTAGACAAGATATAATAATGATATCCCAACAATAATCATGTTCCAACAAGGAACAAACTCCAATCTTCACCTGCAACTAGCAACGCTATAAGAGGGGCTGAGCAAAGCGGCAACATAGCCAAACAACGGTTTGCTAGGACAAGGTGGGTTAGAGGATTGACATGGCAATATGGGAGGCATGATAAGGCATGTGGTAGGTATCGCGGCATAGGCATAGCAAAAGAGCGAGCAACTAGCAAGCAAAGATAAAAGTGATTTCGAGGGTATGTTCATCTTGCCTGCAAAGTTCTCCGAGTTGACGTAAGCTTGATCCTTGTAAGCGCACTCAATGGGTTCCTCGATCACGAACTCATCTCTCGGCTCTACCTAAAGCAAGAACACAAGCAAAGGGAACCACAATCAACCACGGTGCAATGCACAAGCAACATGATGTAAAACATGGCATGATATGCGGGATGTGAAACGCAATGCATATGCATGCTCCAGAAGGAAAAGATTGAACCAGGACTCAACTTGGCAAACAAATAGTGCCGCTGGAAAGATGAGTTGATTTTGGTCGAAACCGATATAAAGATCACCGGAATCGGATGCACGGTTTGCAAATGGCAAGCCAAACAATAATGGCACAAATCTGCGATTAACAGCATGATGCCATCTAAAATGCATCAAGAAAATAAGCTACTGCAATCTAACATAACAACAAAGCACATGGAAGTGATCTACTCAAGATGCTTGACAAAATATGAACACTAAGATATGGCTAAATCACACAAGAGCAGGTTCAAACAAGCATGGCAAAAGTGCAAAAGATATCAGGGTCACACACAGTGAAAATAACATGTCAGGAATTAACATCAGGAAGCAATGTTTAGAGCAAGATAACAACATGCTACAGGATCAGATCATAGCAACACAAGGCATGGCATGAAACTACTCAAAGAATATTACAAAGGTCCCTTACTGACCATAAGCCAAAAAGGATCAGAAGATATGATGACACCCACTATGATGACACCCATGTAAACATAGCAAGTTTCGTTAACAGATTCAGACTTAGCAGAAAACTGGACATGGCAAAAATAGAGTTACGTAGGCATGTTTGCGAGATCAATGCACTCACCACAAGGCATTGCATGATAAACTAATCATACACCAAGCAAGAAGACATGTTCAAGAAGATAACCATGGCAAGAACCATCTCATAGCATGCAAGGATCAACTACAACAACCTTGGCAAAATTGATTAACACGTAAACAATCCGCTAGGAACATTTTATAGCAAAAGTAGAGCAAGATTGAGTCATGCTATGGTACTCCATAATTGCAAACAAAGACATGGATGGATAGAATATAACAATATCTCAAAATCATCCTTACTGAACATGCTCAAAAGAGGCATGGATCACTCTGTAGCAACATGAATACATGGCATAAAAATAACCTCAGGGAAATGACTTAGAAGAATTCTAAGTCTTTGAGGGTGTTGAAAGCGATGTCACACTCAGGCGACCAGACGTACTTCACATGCTTCTATAGGAGGTTGGAAAGAGGCTTCGCGATCTTAGAGAAGTTCTCAACGAACCTTCGACAATAGCTTGCGAGCCCAAGGAAGCTGCAGAGTTGCTTCACATTCTGAGGTGGTTCCCAATTCACAATTGCAGACACCTTCTCAGGATTAAAAGCTATGCCCTTGGAGGAGATGATATGCCCAAGGTAGAGAACCTCATCGAGCCAAAACTCACAATTTGAAAACTTTGCATAGAACTGATGTTCTCTGAGTTTATCTAGCACCAATCTCAAATGCTTGGCATGATCCTCCTTGTTCTTCGAAAAGACCAAAATGTCATCGAGGTAGACCAAGACGAAGTCATTTGTGTAGGCGTTGAAGATGAAGTTCGTCATGCGAGAGAATGTTGAAGGAGCGTTGACAAGGCCGAAAGACATGACAGTGTATTCATATGAACCATAGCTTATTCTGAATGTTGTCTTGGGGATATCTTCTTCACGAATGCGAATCTGATGATAGCCCATACGCAGATCAAGCTTGGAGAATACTTGAGCACCTTTGAGTTGTTCGAAAAGCTCATTGATGTTGGGAAGTGGGTACTTGTTCTTTATGGTCTTCTTGTTCAATGGACGGTAGTCGACACAAAGTCGGTCCGTTCCATCCTTCTTCTTGACAAAAAGAACACCACAATCCCATGGAGAAGAACTTGGTCGGATGAGACCCATACGCTCTTGAATATTGAGTTGTTTCTTCAGCTCCTTCAACTCTTCAGGTCCAAGCTTGTAAGGACGTTTGCAAACAGCTTCCGTCGATGATGAATTCAAATGGCCGGTGCGGAGGCATTCCTAGAAGCTCTACTAGAAAGACGTCTTGATATTCACAAACGACTGGAATCTGAGAAATGGCATCCAGCTCGCCCTTCTCATTGAGAGAAAACAGTCGAATGGTATCATCACGAGCGGCAAAGACGATTACATCCTAAGATGAATGTGTCAATTGAATCTGCCTGGCAGCACAATCAAGCTGAGCCTTGTGCTCAGAAAGCCAGTCCATCCCAAGAATAAGATCAATATCCGAGTTACCAAGGACCACTGGAGAGGACAGAAACTTATAGTCACCCAACATGATAGTAACATCCGGGACCATAGAGCTTGCGTTCATGAATTTACCCAAAGAAACAATTGATAATTGTCTAGGCAAATCTTGGAAAGGCAACTCATGCTTAGATGCAAATGGTCTTGAAATGAAACAATGCGATGCACCAGTATCAAAAAGGACTTTTGCAGGAACATCGTTAATAGGAAGGTTACCCATGATAACATCTGACGAGTCCTCTGCCTGAGCTGTGTTCATCAAGTTGACCTTTGCAGACTTGGGGTTATGCTTGACCACTGCGGTGCTAGCAGAACTCACAGGAGGAGGAGGAAGACGCCTCTGATTGAAGCATTTGTTGGCATAGTGACCCTTCTGCTGACACTTGTTGCACGTGACCTCCGAGAGCGGACGGTGATACGGAGCACTTGATCTTGGAGCATGAGACGAAGTCTTGTTCTGAAAGCCTGGGTTGGGTGGGTGGGAAGATCCATTGCCACCTTTGCTCTTCTACTAATAAGGCTGACGGAACGGAGGAGGAGGAGGCAACCAATACTTTTGGTGCTTAGTTACCACTTGAGTTGAGGAAGAAGGAGTTGCATCCCTGACTCGTTTCTTGGAAGCATCGCACTTGAGCTGAGCAGTCTCTTGTTTCAGTGCCATGTTGTAAAACTCATCGTACTTCTACGACTCAAAAAGCACGAGAGCTAGTTGGAGATCTTCTCCAAGGCCACCTCTGAACTGATAAATCATGCTCTTCTCGTCAGGGACGTCTTGCTTAGCGAAACGAGCGAGCTTCTGGAACATGATGTTGTACTGGTAAACAGACAAGCTGCCTTGCTTCAGCTTGCGGAACTCCTCATGCTTGCTCTCAACAACACTCTGAGGAATGTGGTGGGCTTTGAAGTCTTGACGGAATTCATCCCAGGTAATCACACGACCTCCTCTGGAATCTTTGTATTGTTGATACCACTCAGCAGCTTGGTCTTTGAGTTGGAACGAAGCAAACTTGACAAAGTCCTCAGGCCTGACGTTGCTGCACTCGAAATGCTTGCAGATATCCACGAGCCAATCATCAGCGTCTGTTGCCTCGACACAGTTAATGAAGGTCTTTGGCTGGTTTGCGAGGAACAGGTTGAGTGTAGCAAACTGATTCTGAAAGTTGCCATGGCCTTGATTTCCTTGGTTGCGCTCTTGCAAGAGTTGCATAAGCATCTGCGTGTTTGCATTGGTAGCGGCCATCACAGCTTGCCATGCCACCGAAGGTGGAGGTGGTGGTGGAGGATCCGGATTCAGACGCGTTGGAGGAGCCATCCTGAAGAGGGTGACATCCGTTAGCATCTTGACAGACATATATTCAAGCTGAATCAAATGGATCGAAATTGCAACATATAGTCTTAACATCCGGACAAAATGAACGAATGAAATCCAATTGAAATGGTCACACTTCCATAAATTGAGAAGCCACTTAGATAGAGGTAGAAGAATAAAACAACAAGGTACGGATATGAACAAATACTTGGTAAGGATTACCCAATCACAGACCAAATATCCGCGGAAGAAATACTAGAGCTACATGAATTCCCACCAATGAAACTCCCGAAATTCTCCCGGTTATGCAATCAGGTGTTGGGGATACAGGGGAAGCATAAAATCTCACCCAAAGCTAGCAAATCCTACATCCAGTTGTATCCATCCTTCAACACATAACCAAGAAACCTTCGGAAATCATTTACCTCAACCTTCGAAAAGCATCTGTTATACGAGTTATAGCAATACTCCCGAACTCCCGCCCCAGTACTGGGTGGCGTCGAGGTTATCTCACCAACAACTGCATAAAAGAGATTTTCGATGTCGGCGAAACTCAGGTATGCCAGAACTGCAACGATAAAATTGTGACGACAACACCTCGGAGCTCAACTCCCCGGGACACTGCCACAACCCCTAAATGTCAGGAGGCACCAAGAACAATGTTCTCGTCACAAAACCATTGAAACGATTCCAAGATACCCGCGTGATCCTAAAATTTTTTTTAGTGAAATTTGAGAAGTGAAGAGTCAAAACTCTACGTCAGGATGCCTCACCAGAGCGATGAAGGGACTGAGGAGTAAAAAGAATCCTACTCTCCGATATATATAATCCTAAATGACTCAAAACATTTTTCTAGACTCAACAACGCGAGCGATTCGATCAAGCAGGGGGCTCCTAAGTCGGGGAAGGCTCTGATTACCAACTTGTAACGCCCACGATGCGGCTATATCTCCCACATGTCGAAGCACGACTTAGAGGCATTACCGCATTGTAAGCAATGTCGCAAGTGGGGTAATCTTCACACAACCCATGTAATGAATAAGGAAAAGAGGTACATAGTTGGCTTACACTCGCCACGTCACACTATAGCATAAATATCATTACATTCATCCAGATACAATCAAGGTCCGACTACGGAACCAAAATAAAGAACAACCCCAAATGCAACTAAGTCCCCGATCGCCCCAACTGGGCACCACTACTGATCGTCTGGAAAGGAAACGTAGTATCGTCCTGAGTCCTCATCGAACTCCCACTTGATCTCAGTCGAATCTCCTAGAATGGTATCATCGGTCCCTGCATCTGGTTTTGAAGTAATCTGTGAGTCACGGGAACTCAGCAATCTCACACCCTCGCGATCAAGACTATTTAAGCTTATAGGAAGGGTAAAAGGTATGAGGTGGAGCTGCAACAAGCACTAGCATATATGGTGGCTAACATACGAAAAAGAGAGCGAGAAGAGAAGGCAAAGGCACGATCGAGAGACTATGATCAAGAAGTGATCCTAGAACAACCTACGTTCAAGCATAACACGAGACCATGTTCTCTTCCCGGATTCCGCTGAAAAGAGACCATCACGGCCACACACTCAGTTGATTCATTTTAATTAAGTTAAGGTTCAAGTTTTCTACAACCGGACATTAACAAATTCCCATCTGCCCATAACCACGGGCACGACTTTCGAAAGTTCAAAACCCTGCAGGGGTGTCCCAACTTAGCCCATCACAAGCTCTCACGGTCAATAAAGGATATTCCTTCTCCCAAGACAACCCGATCAGACTCGGAATCCCGGTTACAAGACATCTCAACAATGGTAAAACTAAACCAGCAAAGCCGCCCGAATGTGCTGACAAATCCCGATAGGAGCTGCACATATCTCGTTCTCAGGGCACATCGGATGAGCCAGACGTCGGGTTGGCATAGACCTTGGTTGCCCAGGGGGAGCCGGACATCGCTCAGGTTGGACCAACACTTAGAGAAGCACTGGCCCGGGGGGGTTAAAATAAAGATGACCCTTGACTCCATGAAACCCAAGGGAAAAAGGCTAGGTGGGGAATGGTATAACAAAGGTTGGGCCTTGCTTAAGGATTTTTATTCAAGGCAAACTGTCAAGGGGTTCCCATTATAACCCAACCATGTAAGGAACGCAAAATCAAGGAACATAACACCGGTATGACGGAAACTAGGGCAACAAGAGTGGAACAAAACACCAGGCATAAGGCTGAGCCTTCCACCCTTTACCAAGTGTATAGATGTATTAAAGTAGACAAGATATAATAATTATATCCCTACAATAACATGTTCCAACAAGGAACAAACTCCAATGTTGACCTGTAACTAGCAACGCTATAAGAGGGGCTGAGCAAAGCGGTAACATAGCCAAACAACAGTTTGCTAGGACAAGGTGGGTTAGAGGTTTGACATGGCAATATGGGAGGCATGATAAGCAAGTGGTAGGTATAGTAGCATAGGCAGAGCAATAGAGCGAGCATCTAGCAAGCAAAGATAGAAGTGATTTCGAGGGTATGGTCATCTTGCCTGCAAAGTTCTCCAAGTTGACGTTAGCTTGATGCTCGTAAGCATACTCAACGGGTTCCTCGATCACGTACTCATATCCCGGCTCTACCCAAAGAAAGAACACAAGCAAAGGGAGACACAATCAACCACGTGCAATGCACAAACAACATGATGCAAAACATGGCAT
>NC_041380.1:302077157-302118784 GCF_002162155.2 Triticum dicoccoides | reverse complement strand
TGAGGGGCACGGCGGTGGCGCGGCAGGGCGGCCTCGGGCGGCGCGGCGAGGCAGCGCCGGGCGGCAGTTGCCGGCGACGAGGCGGAGCGGGGTGGCGGTCGTCGGAGCGGCGGAGGGATGGGCGGCGCGACGCGATGGGCTTCGGGGGCCCCGCCTGGGCCGAGCGGGCCGGCGCGGCTGTCGGCGGCGGTGCGCCACATGGCGGCCCCCGGTTGGGCGTGGACAACGGCGGGGAGGTGTCCGGCGCGCGGAGAGGAGCGGGGCTAGGGTTAGGGGTGGATTGACCCAGGATTTGGAATGGGAGGACCTTTTTATAGGTAGAGGGAGCTAGGAGGCTCCAAATTGAGCACGCGATCATGATCGAACGACCGAGATGATGGAGGGGGTTTAGGTGGGTTTTGGGCCACTTTGGAGGGGTGTTGGGATGCAACACACACGAGGCCTTTACGGTTCCTTGGTTAACCGTTGGAGTATCAAACGAAGTCCAAATGGCACGAAACTTGACAGGCGGTCTACCGGTAGTAAACCAAGGCCGCTTGGAAAGTCTCGGTCCAATCCGAAAACGTTTAACACCCGCACATGAAAAGAGGTAAAAGGGGACGCCGGGGGACATAGGAGCGCCGGAATGCAAAACGGACAACGGGGAAAATGCTCGAATGCATGAGACGAACACGTATGCAAATGCAATGCACATGATGACACGATATGGGATGCATGAGAAAGACAAAAACAACACGAAGACAAAAACCCGACAATGAGGAAATATCATAACTTAGTGCCGGAAATTGCAAGAGTTGGAATACAAATATGGCAGGTTACATACGGGGTGTTACAACACTCCACCACTACGAAAGGATCTCGTCCCGAGATCTAGGACTGGAAAAACTCTGGGTAGTCAGAATGGAGGTGGTCCTCGTGTTCCCAGGTGGCTTCACGGTCAGAATGATGTGACCACTTGACTTTCAGGAATTTGATAGACTTGTTGCAAGTCTTGCACTCAGTTTCTTCAACAATAGCAACGAGGTGCTCATGATAAGACAGGTCTTCTTGGAGATCAATCTCTTCAAAGTTAACGGTGCGGTCAGGAGTCTTGAAACACTTGCGGAGTTGAGACACGTGAAACACGTCATGCACATTTGCAAAGTTGGATGGAAGCTCAAGTTGATAGGCGAGATCGCCTCTTTTGCCAATGATCTTGAAAGGACCCACGTATCTAGGGGCAAGCTTACCTTTTATACCGAAGCGACGAGTACCTTTCATTGGAGAGACGCAGAGGTAGACATGGTCTCCGATCTCGAAAGCCAAGTCACGATGCTTGCTATCATAGTAACTCTTCTGGCGCGATTGCGCGGCTTTGAGATTTTCACGAATGACTTTGCACATTTCTTCAGCCTCTGTGATCAAGTCATTGCCAAGAAGTTGACGTTCACCAGTCTCTGACCAGTTAAGAGGAGTACGACACTTTCTGCCATAGAGAATCTTGAATGGGGTCTTGCCCGAACTCACTTGGAAGCTGTTGTTATAGGAGAACTCGGCATATGGAAGACAATCTTCCCATTTCATACTGAAAGAGATGACACAAGCCCTGAGCATATCTTCAAGAATTTGATTTACTCGCTCGACTTGGCCACTAGTTTGAGGATGAAAGGCTATGTTGAAGCGAATGTTGGTGCCCATGGCCTTCTGAAAAGAATCCCATAATTTAGAGGTGAAGATGCTCCCACGATTTGAAGATATCAACTACGGAATGCCGTGCAGGGAGACAAGCCTGGAGGTATATAGCTCTGCCAACTAAGCTGCTGTGATAGATTCTTTGATAGGAAGAAAATGAGCCACTTTAGTGAGTTTGTCGATGACAATGAAGATAGCATCATTGCCACGTTTGGACTTTGGAAATCTAGTCACAAAGTCTATCTCAATATGGCCAAACTTCCATTCTGGAATGGCAAGAGGTTGGAGGAGACTAGCTGGTCGTTGGTGTTCTGCTTTCACTCTTCTGCGGACATCACATTCATTCACGAACTGAGCAATCTCGCACTTCATTCGAGTCCACCAATACGACTGCTTGAGGTCATAGTACATCTTTGTACTTCCAGGGTGAATAGAGAGGAGTGAATTGTGAGACTCATTCATAATGACTTTATGAAGGTCACCTTTAGGCACAACAATGCGACCCTCGAAGAATAGAGTATCCTTGTAATCGAGACGATAGCACTTGTACTTGGGTTGACTCTTGGCAATTCCAATCTTCACCTTCTTCACCATAGCATCAAGAAGTTGAGCCTCACGAATCTGATCTTCCAAAGTAGGAGAGACTTGGAGGTTGACAAGGAATTCTTGAGGAACAACTTGGAGATTGAGTTTGCGGAAAGCTTCACAAAGCTCTCGTTGGTAGGGCTTGATAATCAAACTGTTGCAGTAAGCCTTTCTGCTCAATGCGTCAGCAATTACATTAGCCTTTCCTGGAGTATATTCAATACTCGGATTATACTCTTGAATCATTTCGACCCAACAAGTCTGCCTGAGGTTGAGGTTTGGCTGAGTGAAGAAGTACTTGAGACTCTTGTGATCGGTGAAGATGTCCACTTTCCTTCCCAATAAGAGATGTCTCCATGTTAAAAGAGCATGGACAACTGCCGCCAACTCGAGGTCATGAGTGGGGTAGTTCTTTTTGTTGGGCTTCAACTGGCGAGAGGTATAGGCCACAACTTTCTTCTCTTGCATCAACACTGCACCGAGACCTTGAAGGGAAGCATCACAGAAGACCTCAAATAGTTTGGATTCATCAGGAGGAGTCAGAACTGGAGCAGTGACTAACTTCTCTTTGAGGGTGTTGAAAGCGATGTCACACTCAGGCGACCAAACGTACTTCACATGCTTCTGCAGGAGGTTGGAAAGAGGCTTCGCAATCTTAGAGAAGTTCTCAACGAACCTTCGACAATAGCTTGCGAGCCCAAGGAAGCTGCAGAGTTGCTTCACATTCTGAGGTGGTTCCCAATTCACAATTGCAGACACCTTCTCAGGATTAACAGCTATGCCCTTGGCGGAGATGATATGCCCAAGGTAGAGAACCTCATCAAGCCAAAACTCGCACTTTGAAAACTTCGCATAGATCTGATGTTCTCTGAGTTTATCCAGCACCAATCTCAAATGCTTGGCATGATCCTCCTTGTTCTTGGAAAAGACCAAAATGTCTTCGAGGTAGACCAAGACGAAGTCATTTGTGTAGGCGTTGAAGATGAAGTTCATCATGCGAGAGAATGTGGAGGAGCGTTGAAAAGGTCGAAAGATATGACAATGTATTCATATGAACCATTGCTTGTTCTGAATGCTGTATTGGGGATATCTTCTTCACGAATGCGAATATGATGATAGCCCATACGGAGATCAAGCTTGGAGAATACTTGAGCACCTTTTAGTTGTTCGAAAAGCTCATTGACGTTGGGAAGTGGGTACTTGTTCTTTATGGTCTTCTTGTTTAATGGACGGTAGTTGACACAAAGTCGGTCCATTCCATCCTTCTTCTTGACAAAAAGAACACCACAACCCCATGGAGAAGAACTTGGTCGGATGAGACCCATACACTCTTGAATATCGAGTTGTTTCTTCAGCTCCTTCAACTCTTCAGGTCCAAGCTTGTAAGGACGTCTACAAACAGTTTCCGTGCCAGGCTCAAGATCGATGACGAATTCAACTGGCCGATGCGGAGGCATTCCTGGAAGATCTTCTGGAAAGATGTCTTGATATTCACAAAGGATTGGAATCAGAGAAATGGCATCCAGCTCGCCCTTCTCATTGAGAGAAAATAGTCGAATGGTATCATCACGAGCGGCAAAGACGATTACATCCTCAGACGAATGTGTCAATTGAATCTGCCTGGCAGCACAATCAAGCTGAGCCTTGTGCTTTGAAAGCCAGTCCATTCCAAGAATAAGATCAATATCCGAGTTACCAAGGACCACTGGAGAGGACAGAAACTTATAGTCACCCAACCTGGTAGTAACATCCGGGACCATAGAGCTTGCGTTCATGAATTTACCCGGAGAAACAACTGATAACTGTCTAGGCAAATCTTGGAAAGGCAACTCATGCTTAGATGCAAATGGTCTTGAAATGAAACAATGCGATGCACCAGTATCAAAAAGGACTTTTGCAGGAACATCTTTAACATGAAGGTTACCCATGATAACATCTGACGAGTCCTCTACCTGAGTTGCGTTCATCAAGTTGACCTTTGCAGACTTGGGGTTATGCTTGACCACTGCGGTGCTAGCAGATCTCACAGGAGGAGGAGGAGGAAGATGCCTCTGATTGAAGCATTTGTTAGCATAGTGACCCTTCTACTGACACTTGTTGCACATGACCTCCGAGAGCGGACGGTGATATGGAGCACTTGATCTTGGAGCATGAGACGAAGTATTGTTCTGAAAGCCTGGGTTGGGTGGGTGGGAAGATCCATTGCCACCTTTGCTCTTCTGCTGATAAGGCTGATGGAACGGAGGAGGAGGAGGCAACCAATACTTTTGCTGCTTAGTTACCACTTGAGTTGAGGAAGAAGGAGTTGCATCCCTGACTCGTTTCTTGGAAGCATCACACTTGAGCTGAGCAGTCTCTTGTTTCAGTGCCATGTTGTAAAACTCATCGTACTTCTGCGGCTCAAAAAGCACGAGAGCTAGTTGGAGATCTTCTCTGAGGCCACCTCTGAACTGATAAATCATGCTCTTCTCGTCAGGGACGTCTTGCTTAGTGAAACGAGCGAGCTTCTGGAACATGATGTTGTACTGGTAAACAGACAAGATGCCTTGCTTCAGGTTGCGGAACTCCTCACGCTTGCTCTCAACAACACTGTGAGGAATGTGGTGGGCTTTGATGTGTTGACGGAATTCATCCCAGGTAATCACACGACCTCCTCTGGAATCTTTGTATTATTGATACCACTCAACAGCTTGGTCTTTGAGTTGGAACGAAGCAAACTTGACAAAGTCCTCAGGCCTGACGTTGCTGCACTCGAAATTCTTGCAGATATCCACGAGCCAATCATCAGCGTCTATTGCCTCGACACAGTTACTGAAGGTCTTTGGCTGGTTTGCGAGGAACTGGTTGAGTGTAGCAAACTGATTCTGAAAGTTGCCATGGCCTTGATTTCCTTGGTTGCACACTTGCAAGAGTTGCATAAGTATCTGCGTGTTTGCATTGGTAGCGGCCATCATAGCTTGCCATGCCTCCGGAGGTGGAGGTGGTAGTGGCGGATCCGGATTCAGACACGTTGGAAGAGCCATCCTGAAGAGGGTGACATCCGTTAGCATCTTGACAGACATATATTCAAGCTGAATCAAATGGATCGAAATTGCAACATATAGTCTTAACATCCGGACAAAATGAACGAATGAAATCCAATTGAAATGGTCACACTTCCATAAATTGAGAAGCCACTTACATAGAGGTAGAAGAATAAAACAACAAGTTATGGATATGACCAAATACTTGGTAAGGATTACCCAGTCACAAACCAAATATCCGTGGAAGAAATACTAGAGCTACATGAATTCCCACCTATGAAACTCCCGAAATTCTCTCGGTTATGCAATCAGGTGTTGGGGATACAGGGGAAGCATAAAATCTCACCCAAAGCTAGCAAATCCTACATCCAGTTGTATCCATCCTTCAACACATAACCAAGAAACCTTCGTAAATCATTTACCTCAACCTTCGAAAAGCATCCGTTATACGAGTTATGGAAATACTCCCGAACTCCTGCCCCAGTACTGGGTGGCGTCGAGGTTATCTCACCAACAACTGCATAAAAGAGATTTTCGATGTCGGCAAAACTCAGGTATTCTAGAACTGCAACGATATAATTGTGACGACAACACCTCGGAGCTCAACTCCCCGGGACACTGCCACAACCCCTAAATGTCAGGAGGCACCAAGAACAATGTTCTCGTCACAAAACCATTAAAACGATTCCAAGACACCCGCGTGATCCTAAATATTTTTTAGTGAAATTTGAGAAGAGAAGAGTCAAAACTCTACGTCAGGATGCCTCACCAGAGCGACGAAGGGACTGAGGAGTAAAAAGAATCCTACTATCCAATATATATGATCCTAAATGACTCAAAACATTTTTCTAGACTCAACAACACGAGCGATTCGATCAAGCAGGGGGCTCCTAAGTCGGGGAAGGCTCTGATTACCAACTTGTAACGCCCACGATGCGGCTATATCTCCCACGTGTCGAAGCACGACTTAGAGGCATAACCGCATTGTAAGCAATGTCGCAAATGGGTAATTTTCATACAACCCATGTAATGAATAAGGAAAAGAGGTACATAGTTGGCTTACACTCGCCACGTCACACAATAGCATAAATATCATTGCATTCATCTAGATACAATCATGGTCGGACTACGGAATCAAAATAAAGAACAACCCCAAATGCAACTAAGTCCCCGATCGCCCCAACTGGGCACCACCACTGATCGTCTGGAAAGGAAACATAGTATCGTCCTGAGTCCTCATCGAACTCCCACTTGAGCTCAGTCGAATCTCCTGGAATGGTATCATCGGTCCCTGCATCTGGTTTTGAAGTAATCCATGAGTCATGGGGACTCAACAATCTCACACCCTCGCGATCAAGACTATTTAAGCTTATAGGAAGGGTAAAAGGTGTGAGGTGGAGCTGCAGCAAGCACTAGCATATATGGTGGCTAACATACCCAAAAGAGAGCGAGAAGAGAAGGCAAAGGCACGATCGAGAGACTATGATCAAGAAGTGATCCTAGAACAACCTACGTTCAAGCATAACACGAGACCGTGTTCTCTTCCCGGATTCCGCTGAAAAGAGACCATCATGGCCACACACTCAGTTCATTCATTTTAATTAAGTTAAGGTTCAATTTTTCTACAACCGTACATTAACAAATTCCCATCTGCCCATAACCGCGGGCATGACTTTCGAAAGTTCAAAACCCTGCAGGAGTGTCCCAACTTAGCCCATCACAAGCTCTCACGGTTAACGAAGGATATTCCTTCTCCCAAGACAACCCGATCAGACTCGGAATCCCGGTTGCAAGACATCTCGACAATGGTAAAACTAAACCAGCAAGGCCGCCCGAATGTGCCGACAAATCCCGATAGGAGCTGCACATATCTCGTTCTCAGGGCACATCGGATGAGCCAGACGTCGGGTTGGCATAGACCCTGGTTGCCTAGGGGGCGCCGGACATCGCTCAGGTTGGACCAACACTTAGAGAAGCACTGGCCCCGGGGGGGGGGGGTTAAAATAAAGATGACCCTTGACTCTGCGAAACCCAAGGGAAAAAGGCTAGGTGGCGAATGGTAAAACCAAGGTTGGGCCTTGCTGGAGGAGTTTTATTCAAGGCGAACTGTCAAGGGGTTCCCATTATAACCCAACCGTGTAAGGAACGCAAAATCAAGGAACATAACACCGGTATGATGGAAACTAGGGCGGCAAGAGTGGAACAAAACACCAGGCATAAGGCCGAGCCTTCAACCCTTTACCAAGTTGTTGAGGCATATCTCTCTCGATGAGGTTTTGGTGGTTGATGGCAACGTGTTTGCGGACTAATCGTGTGCTTTGAGCATTTCAGAGATTCATCCTTGGCACGAGACGATTTCTTCCCCTCGGAGTGTCATTCAAGACGGTGTAACTCTTTCGTTTCTCTTTCGGTGGACTAGTTGCGTAGAGGGCACCGTACTATCAAGAGGGGGTCCGCTGGGGTATTGCTTGGGTGGAATCAACACGTACACATCCGCTTCTCACCCTCCGAGCCCTTCCGCTTCGTGGAGAGATCTTTTGTCTACTTGTGTGTCTTGTCTGGGTCCCAGCGGTAGTACCGTGGTACCCAGCGGTAGTACCGCTGAGGGGTTACAAGCGGCAGTACCGCTGGCTTGCCAGGTTCCTACCACCTCGACTCGAGGGCTCTTTTTCTCGTGTCGGGTTTTGCAGCACTAGTTGCGGCAGTAGAGGCGGTAGTACCGCTTCTCAGCGGTAGTATCGCCCTTACCACCGCGGTAGTACCGCTCTAGGTCCAGGTCCCTGCTTCTCTCCTTTGCACGGCAGTACCGTTGGCTCAGCGGTAGTACCACCCACCCAAGCAGTACTACCGCCCTCTGCGGGGCTGTTTAGTGGGGAAACGGTTGGATTGTTGCCCCTACTATAAAAGGGGGTCCCCTTCTTCCCCGTTGACCCACCTCTTCCCCCTCAAGCTCCATTAATGCTCCAAGCTCCATTTTTGCCCGATCTATCTCTCTAGCAAATCAAACTTGTTGATTTGGTTGGGAGTTGTTGAGAAGGCCCCGATCTACACTTCGACCAAGAAATTTTTGATTCCTCCACCTATCCCTAGAGGATCTTGTTACTCTTGGGTGTTTGAGCACCGTAGACGGTTGAGGTCACCACGGAGCCATAGTCCATTTTGGTGAAGCTTCATGGTATTGTTGGGAGCCTCCGGTTAAGTTGTGGAGTTTGCCCCAGCCTTGTTTGTAAAGGTCCGGTCGCCGCCTTCAAGGGCACCAATAGTGGAATCATGGCATCTCGCATTGTGTGAGGGCGTGAGGAGAATACGGTGGCCCTAGTGGCTTCTTGGGGAGCATTGTGCCTCCACACCACTCTAACAGAGACGTACTTCCCTTTAAAAGGAAGGAACTTCGGTAACACATCCTCGTCTTCACCGGATCCACTCTTGGTTATTTCTTACCTTTACTTGTGCAAGCTCTTTAGTGTTACTTCTCTTGCTTGCTTGCTTGTTTGGTGTTATTGCATCATATAGGTTGCTCACCTAGTTGCACATTTAGACAACCTACTTTGACGCAAAGCTTAATTTGGTAAAGAAAAGTTAAATTGTTAGTTGCCTATTAACCCCCCTCTAGTGAGTCATATCGATCCTTTCAATTGGTATCAGAGCCTCGTCTCTCTATTAAGGACTTCACCGTTCGAAGAGTATGGTTGATACCATAGACGGTGTGGAGGAACACTCCGGTGTGAATCCGATCTCGTCTATGGGCGATGGGGGAACCTCGGTCTCTCGTGAGGAGTTCAATGTGGCCTTGGAGACATTGAAAACCTCCATGACGACCAAGGTTGAAAGCATGTTTACTAAATTCCTTGAAGGGCTTAAACTATCCCCCACATCGTTGAAAGTGGGTAATCCCACCGACAAGGTGACGGATGCTACCTCCGATAAAGGGGAAGCTAGTAGTGAAAAGGCTCCTTCTTCTAGTGGTAAGAATGGCACCGGCATCCTTGCTCATGTGGAACCACCACTTGTTTATGGTGGACCGGTTCCTTCCACTCATTTGAATCATGTCAGTCCTCCCCATAAGATTCTGAAAAATGAGGACTTGATTCTTGGGTTTACCACTTTAAACGTCATTTAAATCATGTGAACACTAATCTTTGGAGAATCATTGAAGAAGGTTTCCATCCGCATGATCCAAGCAACTTCACTCCTTGAGAAGCCGCGGATAACCAATTCAATGAGAATGCTCTCTTCATCATTCAAGATGCAATTCCACCCAAAGATCTAACTCATCTTCGGCCCTTCGCCTTGGCCAAAGACGCATGACTTTGTGTTGTCTCACTCTACCAGGGAAGCGCAAGGATTCAACACTCCAACTATGAAGTGGTGCAAGATGAAGCCGATGAGTTTGCAATGAAAGAAGATGAAGAACCTCGTGAGGTTTATCGGAGAGTAACCAAACTCGCGGTCTCACTCCGAGATCACGGGAGCAAGGACACGGATGACAATTGGATCAAGCGCAAATTCCTCAAGGCAATGATGCCCTACCACAAGTCCATGTCCTCCGTCATTCATCAAAGGCCGGACTTCCACACTTTGACCTCAAGCGAAGTGTTGGATGAGTTTGTGGCCATGAACATCTTGGAAAAGACCGTCGACAATGCGGTGCTTCGTTCTCAAATGGCAAAGAAGCCCAACCTTGCATTGAAGGCCAAGGTCTGCGTTAAAGAAGAAGAAGAGGAAGAAGAGGAGAGCAACCCCGAAGATACAAAGTATGCATATCATGAACACATGGCACTTGCTTCAAGGCAATTTTCGAGCAAGAAAAACTCAAGGCCAAACTTTAACAAAAACAACTCAAGTGGCTCGAAGAGAAAGCAACGTGTAAGGACTTGCTACAGTTGTGGCAATGTGAGTCATTTTGTTGCAGAGTGCCCGTATGAGAAGAGGGAATACAATGGTGGCAAGCTCATCCGAAAGGACAAGGCCAAGTCGTTCCCGAACAAGAGCAACTTCACCAAGAAGACTCCTCCCAAGGCATTGGTGGTACAAGAAGAGTACAATGAGGATGATGACGATGATGAAGATGGTGAGTCGGTTGCCATGGCCTCAGTTGCCATTGCGACGACTCCACGGGTGTCTCTCTTTGACTCACCCAATGAGAGCATCACCGCCAAGTGCCTCATGGCTAAAGCCACCAACAAGGTAACCTCCAACATCAAAACTACCATCATTAATCATCCTTCTTCGACGGATAGCATTGATGAACATGAGGGAGCTAATGTGGAGGTGAATGAGTTTGAGGCCTTTATGGGCAAACTTAAGGGTAAATCCAAGAAGCACTTTGTTGCCCTCTTGGAACAACTTGGTGAAGCCAATGACATGATCGAGGCTCACGAAGATACCATCTCTAAGATGGAAGGGCATAGTCGTGACTATGCCGATGAGATCTCGGATCTTTCCAATGATCTTGAGGAAGAGCGTGGTCTTCGTTTGACTCTTGAGGAGTCACACAACGTTGATCATGCTAAGTTAAAGAAAGATTTTGATCATGTTCTCATTGTTTCTCATGTGCTAAACTCCGAGAAGGCCGAACTTGAGGTTGATCTTGCTAGACTCAAAGAGGAGTTTGATCTACTTGACAAGGCTCACAAAGTCTTGAAGGGTGCTCATGCTAGCCTCAAAGAGTCTCATGATCAACTTCAAGTAATGCTAACCAAGGAAAAAACCACTTTTCCTCGTATGATGTTAGTTGATAATGCAAATGCTACTAAACCGTGTTCTGAGCATGTGCATCTTGTTGAGGAGAACTCTAAGATAAAGGTGCAACTTTAGAAAGGTCTTGCGTCTTGCATACAAGGCGAGAAGAACCTCAACGACCTCTTGACCAACCAAAAGGGAGTTGTCGCCAAGGAAGGGATTGGGTACGTACCCAAGTCTAAGAATAAGAAGAAGAATGACAAGGCCAACCAACCTCCTCCTCTCATGCAAACCTTTGTGAAGGAGGGAGAGAATGCTTCCAAGGAGAAGAAGAACAATGCGAAGGGTGGCGGTGTCAAAAAGGGCAATGCCAATCCTCCCATCAAAGCCGACGACTTTAATCCTTCTTATGTGTTATGTCGTGCTAGTGATGGGAATGTCTATGCCAAATTTGTTGGTTCTCCTCATGAGTACATTGAATGGTCTATTTGGGTTCCAAAGACCCTTGTTACTAACATCAAAGGACCCATTACAAAATGGGTACCTAAAACCAAGCATTGATCTCTTGTAGGTGTTTGCTTCCAGTGGGGGATCATGGTTGCTCGATAGCGGAGCTAGAAATCATATGACCGTAAGCAAGGACTTGGTGGTGGACGTGCACAAGATTCCATCTAGGCCCACCAACGTCGAGTGGGGTGACGCCTCATCTTCTAAGGTATTGGGACTTGGCAAGGTAGTCATCTCTCATGATCTCACAATCGAGAAGGTCATGCTTGTTGAGTCCCTTGCATACAATTTACTTTCCGTTCGTCAACTGGCAATCATGGGCTTTGCCACTTTCTTTGATATTGATACCGTGTCCCTCTTGTGGAGCAAGACTCTTAAAGTAGCCTTTGTTGGGCATGTCGAGAATGGTCTATATGTGATTAACTTTTCGGAGCGACCCACTAAGACCGCGACATGCCTAATGGCTAAAGTTGATGTGGGATGGCTTTGGCATCGCCGTTTAGCCCATGTCAATATGAGATCTTTGCAAAGTCTTATCAAGGGGGACCATGTCTGTGGACTAACGAATGTTAGTTTTGCTAAAGATCGTGCTTGCAGTGCTTGTATTGAAGGAAAGCTACATGAGAAGGCTCACCCTCCCATGACTATCATTTACTCAAAGAGGCCGTTGGAGCTCCTTCACTTGGATCTCTTTGGGCCTCCATCCTTTGATAGTCTTGGGGGTAGGAAGTATTGCTTGGTGACTGTGGATGACTACTCAAGATACACTTGGGTGTATTTCTTCAAGAGGAAGAGCGAGACCCAGCAAACCATCATTGACTTTGCAAATGAAGCACAACGTCAACACAATGCAAAGATCTTGACAATAAGAAGTGACAATGGCACCGAGTTCAAGAACTACACCTTGGATGAGTTTCTTAGTGATGAGGGTATCAAGCATCAATATTCCGCACCTTACACCCCTCAACAAAACGGTGTTTCGGAGAGGAAGAACCGGACGTTGATGGATGCGGCAAGGACCATGATGGCGGAGTTCAAGTCTCCATACAACTTTTGGGCCGAAGCCATCAACATCGTGTGTCATGCATCCAATCGTCTCTACCTCCGCAAGGGCTTGAACAAGACTCCATATGAAATACTCACCGGTAACAAGCCCAACCTTAAGTACTTTTGGGTGTTCGGGTGTAAGTGTTTCATTCTCAAGAAAGGTGTTCGGTTGTCTAAATTTGAGGCTAGAGCTTATGAGGGCATATTTGTTGGTTATGCTACAAACTCTCATGCTTACCATGTCCTCAATATGTCACATCCCTGGTCTTGTTATGCACTAGGCTAGACCTCATCTGAGCATCATGTTTAAATTTTTGAAACCTGAACTGAGGAATTTTGGAAGCCTCAAAAACTTAAATAAAAGAGGGGCAAAAACCCTAGAAATCTCATTCATTGCTCCAAAATGCTCTTCTTAAATGTTTGATAATTTTTGGTAAGGGTTCTGGTCCCAACCAAAATATTGAACATTTTTAAGGAATTATTTTTGGGACTTTGGATTTAATTCATTAGCTATTTGAATTTGAATTATATTCATATAATTAGAATATAATTTCAAATACCTCCTGAAATATTTTATAAGCTTTTGGAAAAGTCCATCTAGCAATATAAAATATTCAGAGGAGTTTTTGGCATTGTTTGAATTATTTTAAGTTCAAAACAGTGGCAAGATAAATTAAATAAAACAAAACAGAAGAAAAAAAATAAAACAGAGCAGAAGACTTACCTGGCGCTTACCTGTCCAGCCCAGCCGGCCCAGCTCCTCCAGCGACTCGGCCCAGCCCACCTCCTCCCCCTTGTCATCTTCCTCCTCTGCCAGGAGGACGAACAGAGGCGAGGCGTGGCGCGCGCCTGAGAGGCCCCGACCACCTCCTGCTTCCACCGAGGCGTTCCCGAGCCTCCCCCTCACGCCACCACGATGCCACGAACCCCCCCTGGTGGCCCTCTCTCCTCTCCCTCACTCGCTGCTCTCCTTCCCCTCTCCCTCTTCGTTCTTCGCCCGAACAGAGAGCCGCTGCCGTCGTTCGCTGCCACCATGCCCACCATGCTCCTCTCGCCTCCCCGTGTAGTCTGCAAACTCCGCCACCGCCTGTTACGTCGCCTCGAGCATGCCCCGAGCGCTCGGACGCCCCAACTCGATCGCATCGACTCGTCTTCAAGCTTCGGTCGCCGGAGATCGCCGTCGCTGTCCCGTCGCCCCAGGCCTTCCCCGAGCACGCCGACCGTCTCATCGTGATCTCCGTGAGCCCCTGCTTCGTTTCCCCCTAACCCCATGTCCGATTTCAAGCTCCAGCCGCTCCCTCCACCGAAGCCGAGACGCTCCGCCGCACGGGCTCGTCGCCGGTGAAGCCCCGGTGACCTTTTGGTCCCACGCATGCGTCCATTGCACTCGTTACATCCCGTAGAGTAAAACTAGCGCGACAACCATCTCGTTTGCACACCGCAGCGCCGGTCCCGCGAACCCCCGAGCTCCGGCCGCCGCCGGGGTCGATGCCGCGCTCAACTCCGGCCACCCCACGCCCTCTCGTGGGTCCCCCTAGATGCGCGGGAGCACGGGCTCACTCTTGGTGCCCTCAGCGCGACCATCCGCGGGCTGTAGCGCCGTCCCGAGCAACTCCGGTGAGGTCTCGCCGTCGCCGTGGTCGCCGGCGTGACTTGCCAACGTGGCTGGCTTAGTTAGCCACTAATCACCGCACCGTGTCACTGGCACTGGGCCCCATGCCTTAATTAATCTTAGTTTATTTTCTGTTTAGTTTAACTAACCACATGGGCCCCACCCGTCAGCTTTGACCACGCTGACATGGACATTGACCGACCCCACACGTCAGTATTGACCTGCTGACGTGTCTGTTGACCCGGCCCCACCTGCCATTGACACTAACCAGCCTCAGTCACTGACCAGTGGACCCCACTGGTCAGGTTTGACCACCAGCAGCGTCTGTTGACCTGCTGACGTCACAGTGACGCAGTGCTGACGCAGTAAATCATTTCTGGATTTATTTATTATTCAGGAATTTCAGAAAATGCCCTAAACTTCAATAAATCCTAGAAAATTAACCGTAACTCCAAATTAAATAAATTATATATGAAAAATTATCAGAAAAATTCAAGGAATCCATCTATACCATTTTCATGCATGTTAGAACAACTTATAGCTGCTGTTTAGCACAAATCAATTAAATGGCATTTGAATAATCACATATGGAGTTTAAATTTGAATCTTGTATTCAAACCAAGCCCATTTAACTTGTTGCTAGATGCATTAGCCCAAAACACATTCATTTTGCCATGTCATGATCATGCATCATATTGTGCATTGCATTGATTGTGTTCCCTTCTGTGTTGCCGGTATTTGTCCCCTCTCGATAGACGTGATACCGATGATGTGATCGTTGACACTGATGAAGACTCAATGTTATCTTCAGAAGTGCCAGGCAAGCAAAACCCCCTTGTTCATTCCGATAAAATCCCACTCTCTCGCTCCTGCTCTCTTTTACTGCATTAGGACAACAACGACATATTTGATACTTGCTGCGGTAGCTGAACCCCTTTATCCTTTGCATGACCTGTCATTGCCACAGTAAATAGATGAAACCCACTAGCATGAGTAGGAGTTGTTTGAGCCCTGATGTGCCTACTCATTCATGCTTGTTTGTCATGCCTGCTACTGCTTAGAGTTGAGTCAGGTCTGATTCATCGGGGATGAATCAGAGGTGTGTGAACATGTCCTACTATGTGTGAGCTAAGTGTGTGAACATGATTTGGTAAAAGGTGTCGGTGAGAGGCCATGTAGGAGTACATGGTGGGTTGTCTCATTGAAGCCGTCCTTAGGAACTGAGTTCTGTGTTTGTGATCCATGATTCAGCTACTACCATGCATTGGGCCCTGAAATATGACCCCGCTTGACTTCTTATTCACCCTTATCCTCTGTCCAGGAGTTGCAAGTAGTTTCTGGTGTTTGTAGTATGCTGGAGGCCGTGGACAGCGCTGACCGTAGGGGTGGGCTGTGATGCGGTAGGCACGTGGCCGGGTATACCGGGCGCCCGTTTGGTGTCACGGAACCCTGTTCACATCGTTTGGGGCTGTGAGCGAAACTCCGGCCGGATCTCCTCATGGATGGAACCCGAATAGGCGATAAACCTGGACTAGAGACTTGAGTGTTTAGGTAGGTCGTGGTCTACACCCACGTCGGCTTTCGCTTGAAGTCTGCCGAGCACATGTCGTGTGCAGACGCTAAGTGGTGGAAACATGTATGAAGAAGTACACCCCTGCAGGGTTAACATCATCTATTCGAATAGCCGTGTCCGCGGAAAAGGACTTCTGGGTTGCTTATATCAGTTCATAGACAAGTGAAAGTGGATACCCTAAAATGCGCAAGATAAGCGTGAGTGCTATGGATGGCGTTCTCGTAGGGAGACGGGAGCGGATCCATAGTGGTGTATTGATATGGTGAATATGTGGACTCGTGTGCGCCACCTCAAAAGAGTTGCTTGCAGTCGTAGTTTAGGATAGCCACCGAGTCAAAGCTGGCTTGCTGCAGTTAAACCCCACCATCCCCTTGTTGAAAATGATGCATATGTAGTTAGTTCTGATGTAAGTCTTGCTGGGTACATTTGTACTCACGTTTGCCTATTTTATGTTTTTGCAGAGAGACTTCAGTCTCACTAGTAGTTCCACGTGGACTTCGACGTTTAGCTTGTTACCTCAGCTACGATCTTGTGCCCTCGGCAGGATCTGATAGATAGTCAGGCTTCTCAGCCTTTTTCATTTATAGATGTCTGTACTCAGACATGATAGCTTCCGCTTGTGCTTTGACTTGTATGCTCTGATTGTTGGGTCATGAGACCCATGGTTGTAATATCTCGCTCCTCGGAGCCTAATGAATAAATTACTTGAGTCGTAGAGTCATGTTGTGATGCCATGTTGTATTTGCACATATCGAGCATATTGTGTGTATGTTATTGAAATGCTTGGTATGTGTGGGATCTGACCATCTAGTTGTTTATCTTTAGTAGCCTCTCTTACCGGGAAATGTCTCCTAGTGTTTCCACTGAGCCATGGTAGCTTGCTACTGCTCCGGAACACTTAGGCTGGCCGGCATGTGTCCTTCTTCGTTCCTGTGTCTGTCCCTTTGGGGAAATGTCACGCGATGAATACCGGAGTCCTGTTAGCCCGCTACAGCCCGGTTCACCGGAGTCCTGCTAGCCCAGTGCTACAGCCTGGGTTCACTCGCTGATGACCGACACGTTCGATGCTGGGTCATGGATGCCTGTCCCTGTAAGTTTGTGCCACTTTGGGTTTACGACTAGCCATGTCAGCCCGGGCTCCTTATCATATGGATGCTAGCGACACTGTCATATACGTGTGCCAAAAGGCGCAAACGGTCCCGGGCAAAGGTAAGGCGACACCCGTGGGAATACCGTGCGTGAGGCCGCAAAGTGATATGAGGTGTTACGTGCTAGATCAATGTGGCATTGAGCCGGGGTCCTGACAGCGTTGGTATCAGAGCTTGACTGCCTGTAGGATTACCAAGCCAAACTGGTCGAAGTTGAGTCTAGAAATTCTTTAGTTATGTAAGGGAATTGATTGTGGGATGGAACGTAAGGCTCTTTTTACTCCTTTACCTCATGCCCTTCTGATCTGAGTCATCATCTTCTCTTCTACGGGGATTAAGAACTAGGCTATCTCTTCTTTCTATCAGGATCACGTGTTACTAATCAGTGGACTTATAAGATTGTTGGATTTAAGTCTCAGTTCAGTTCCTACTACTTCCATATGCTAATTGTTGATCTCGAAACCTTGATATTGTGCTTCTGAGTGGTTATGCCACCATTTTTGTGAATGTCTCAAGTCTTTTCTGAGCATTTACAGCCGTTATGCTGTCCGAGTCATCCCAGGTTTCTAAATAGTTTGAAGCAATTTGCAAATTCCTTCCTCCCGCTTCGATGTTCCTTTGGGCCAGATTAACCACACTAATCGGTGTGTTGAGGTAATTATTGCCTCGACATATATGTTGGCATAATTATTATGACCCTAGGTGTTTTAGGGAGTCACCTAGTAATCTAGCAACGTTTTGTGTTCCCAGTGTGAAGATTATGGCCTTTATTATCGAAAGCATCCTGTGATGCCATTTAGTTAGTAGGCATTCTATTCCTGGGTTCTTGAACCCGAGATTCACTCTACTTACTTCATGTTGATAGTGCTTGCTAGTCCCTTTAGGATAGTAGTAACCTTTGCGATAGTCCTCGAGGTTCGTGGTACATCCTTCTTCCAATTACCATGAACCATTCTTGGCAGGAGTTCTTCTGAACCAAAAGATGACAACAAGAGTGCTGTCGATGAGTTCTCCATGCTATATTGTGACTCTGCCAGCTCAACCCTTCTGCATGGGTTATCCGGAAGAATTATGTTGAACTTGGTTCGACATATTAGTCTATGCATCCACAACTCAGAAAGTTATATGTTCCTTCGAGTTGTCCCTCTTTAGTTGTCTACTGACCTTCGTCTATCAACTGATAGTCAAGAGTATGCGTGCGTTCGTTTATCGATGCCTATTACTCTTGTGGTCCGTCAAGCCATTCTATCGCGGAATGACTAGGAGAAACAAACTCCAGTACCTCTTCCATATCTAGGATTGGGTCAAAACAATTGTACTCCGCAGATCAAAATGCCAATCCAGCTTTTGCTCTGTTCTACCTTGGAGTATTACCATCTTTTATATCGGGATTGTTATAGGAATTGCACACCATCCTATGAACTCTTGGTATAGTGATACTTCTCACCATCATTAGTCATTCCTCGGCCCTCGTGTTGATGCAACCGGAATACCGACAAATGAATTGTGATGTGTGAAATCAATACTCCCAGCAACCTCGTTGCTTGGTAGTTAAAGGGTAATAATTTCATTCTTAGCGTGTTGGTTTTTGAATCATCCTTCTAAGACTGATCGTGCTACCTAGTCCTTATTTCGGTGCACCCTTCGATTGATGAGTTAGGATCTTGTCAAGTCCTCACTCATTTGATCATATCGTCTTGCCCTCAAAAGCGAGATTGTTCTCGAGCTTAGTAACATACCGGTGGTTCGTGATTTTCCGAATATCTTCTCGGAAGTATTACCAGGTTGTTCCCTGACTGTTATGTTGAGCTCGTGATCAAGTTGGTTTCTTGTGAACCACCTTCTCTCCAAGAATCGGTGTTAGATATCCCTGAGCTAGTTGGTTAAGCTAGACAACAACTTGGAGAGTTGGAAGATAAAAGCTTGTCTGACTTAGTTCATGTTAAGGGATATCTTTCTGTGTATGTGTGTGTGTTGAAGAAAGATGATATCTTCATTAATTGGTCCTTGTGATCAGTTGTTGGACCTATTGTCTTACCCCATCTATAATTTGAGTATGGGCTATCATCCAATCAGACCAGAACCAACGATATTCGTAATGTTGTCTTACTCGTGGTTGATCCCTCGAGCATACACCATTATATCTTTTGGGTCTGACCAATGCTAACACTTGTTCTCTTAACTATGGAATTCCTTTTAAAGGGAAACCCGGAAGAATTGTTGTTGAGCCCATTGACAACATCCTTATCTCCTCCATGATTTTGTTGAACATTAAGCTAGTGTTGGAAACTTTTGAAAGCATTTCTTCATGCTGACTCATGAAGTATTTGTTTCATGAAAGGAGTAACTTCCTCTTATACACGTGCATTTGGTGAAAGTTGCCGCCGTGGATTTGAGAAAGTTAGTTTTGCTTCCTCTGGAATCATCCCAAGTCAGTCATGCATACGTGCGAAGTATTCTGTGGTCTGGAGACTTGCAACCTTCATTCCATATGTGTTCCGAGCACACCAAGACACTGATTGAGTTGTTCAAAGATAAAGGAGTCTGTCCAAGGTGAACTCTTTGGACTTCCACGCGTGGAGACTTCGATGTCATTAATGATGGTTCCCCACCTGAACTCGGTAGTGTTTTATTATAAGACTACCACGTGGTCATGTTTGTCTGGGACAGCGTGTTCACATGTTTGTAGCAGAACCAGCTCATGTTTTGGAGCTTACTATCGTAGTTCATTCCCCGAGAATCTCGCAGCGTTGTCTCGTCGAATTGTGTTGCAAACTTCCATTTTTCTTCCTAGACTCGATGAGTCCGGAATATCCTGACACCAACCAGATCTGAATCTCGGCAGATATGATGGTTTGGAACATTTCCCAAGAACTATAATATCGGTCCCTCGAAAACCGGTAAAGTGGATGTCGTGTCCAACACACCCAGCCGGAAGACCTGTTATTATAATATCTTGATTGAGGAAGTTGGCCACCTCCCCATAGGGATTTCGTAGGATTTACTCCCTAGTTGCCCCTATGGATTTTGAGATCCCGAAGTCCGACCTTTTACTTGATGTTCTAGATATCAAACCATATCTATGAATGGGTTACGCTAGCACATCAAGGAGAACATTAGAAGCGGAGTGCTAAATGTCTCTCGGTCGATCATCCAGATTTTGTTTCCTTGGCCTCGCCAAGGTGAAATCTAAGAAGGTGTTATCTTCCTTTGCATCGTCATCTTCCACCGGTATTCATCATGGTAGTAAGTTGTGTTGCCAGAATCCTTGACACGGATATTGGTAAAACCTTGATGATTATGGAAATGCTCAAGTTCTTGAGAGCATGCACAAGCGTTAGGTGTTACCATCGGCACTAGCTAGGTTTGCTCTCAACTTCCTCGATTATGCTATAACTTCTCAACAGTGGATTCACTCTCTATTGTTGGGTTCTTCCCCAGTTACCAGAATCATTCCCAGCATTTGCATTTTGTTCCCAGCTTGCACCGCCATTGTGCCATTCTACCGACCCCCTCCAAATGATCGCTCGAGAATTGCCTTAGGCTGGTTTAAAGAGTTTCAATGATCTCTGAATCAAAAGTAATTCTTTTTGCCACTTAAGGGGATATCTCTACGAGTCACCTTCCCTAAGGTGTATCGTTATGGTATCATGGCAACTCAACTCCTCGCTACGTTGACAATCGATTACCACCTTCTTAAGCGTGAAATTGTTGTCTACCTAGTGAACCTTCGTCATCCATTTCTTTCCACCCCCCTTGATGTGTATCTCGTGTCTCAACCCGAGAGATGGTTCTATGTCTCATTCCGTGAGTTAATCCTGAGTTGTTCGATCTTCGAGGAGATCGACCCTTCTAGAGTCTCCTTCTCCCCAGGTCATGTTGGCAGGATTTCTCAGAGCAAGACTTCAAGACAATAATGGTGATCGAATCAACGTTCCTATGAAGTGCAACATGGATCGTGAAGATTGTACTAGTTGCGTTCCCCCTTCACCTTACCCTACGCTTGAATCTCGGGACGAGATTTGTGTTTAGTGGGGGTGAGTTGTCACATCCCTGGTCTTGTTATGCACTAGGCTAGACCTCATCTGAGCATCATGTTTAAATTTTTGAAACCTGAACTGAGGAATTTTGGAAGCCTCAAAAACTTAAATAAAAGAGGGGCAAAAACCCTAGAAATCTCATTCATTGCTCCAAAATGCTCTTCTTAAATGTTTGATAATTTTTGGTAAGGGTTCTGGTCCCAACCAAAATATTGAACATTTTAAAGGAATTATTTTTGGGACTTTGGATTTAATTCATTAGCTATTTGAATTTGAACTATATTCATATAATTAGAATATAATTTCAAATACCTCCTGAAATATTTTATAAGCTTTTGGAAAAGTCCATCTAGCAATATAAAATATTCAGAGGAGTTTTTGGCATTGTTTGAATTATTTTAAGTTCAAAACAGTGGCAAGATAAATTAAATAAAACAAAACAGAAGAAAAAAATAAAACAGAGCAGAAGACTTACCTGGCGCTTACCTATCCAGCCCAGCCGGCCCAGCTCCTCCAGCGACTCGGCCCAGCCCACCTCCTCCCCCTTGTCATCTTCCTCCTCTGCCAGGAGGACGAACAGAGGCGAGGCGTGGCGCGCGCCCGAGAGGCCCCGGCCACCTCCTGCTTCCACCGAGGCGTTCCCGAGCCTCCCCCTCACGCCACCACGATGCCACGAACCCCCCCTGGTGGCCCTCTCTCCTCTCCCTCACTCGCTGCTCTCCTTCCCCTCTCCCTCTTCGTTCTTCGCCCGAACAGAGAGCCGCCGCCGTCGTTCGCTGCCACCACGCCCACCATGCTCCTCTCGCCTCCCCGTGTAGTCTGCAAACTCCGCCACCGCCTGTTACGTCGCCTCGAGCAAGCCCCGAGCGCTCGGACGCCCCAACTCGACCGCATCGACTCGTCTTCAAGCTTCGGTCGCCGGAGATCGCCGTCGCTGTCCCGTCGCCCCAGGCCTTCCCCGAGCACGCCGACCATCTCATCGTGATCTCCGTGAGGCCCTGCTTCGTTTCCCCCTAACCCCATGTCCGATTTCGAGCTCCAGCCGCTCCCTCCACCGGAGCCGAGACGCTCCGCCGCACGGGCTCGTCGCCGGTGAAGCCCCGGTGACCTTTTGGTCCCACGCATGCGTCCGTTGCACTCGTTACGTCCCGTAGAGTAAAGCTAGCGCGACAACCGTCTCGTTTGCACACCGCAGCGCCGGTCCCGCGAACCCCCGAGCTCCGGCCGCCGCCGGGGTCGATGCCGCGCTCAACTCCGGCCACCCCACGCCCTCTCGTGGGTCCCCCTAGATGCGCGGGAGCACGGGCTCACTCTTGGTGCCCTCAGCGCGACCAGCCGCGGGCTGTAGCACCGTCCCGAGCAACTCCGGCGAGGTCTCGCCGTCGCCGTGGTCGCCGGCGTCACTTGCCGACGTGGCTGGCTTAGTTAGCCACTAATCACCGCACCGTGTCACTGGCACTGGGCCCCACGCCTTAATTAATCTTAGTTTATTTTCTGTTTAGTTTAACTAACCACATGGGCCCCACCCATCAGCTTTGACCACGCTGACATGGACGTTGACCGACCCCACACGTCAGTATTGACCTGCTGACGTGTCTGTTGACCCGGCCCCACCTGCCATTGACACTAACCAGCCTCAGTCACTGACCAGTGGACCCCACTGGTCAGGTTTGACCACCAGCAGCGTCTGTTGACCTGCTGACGTCACAGTGACGCAGTGCTGACGCAGTAAATCATTTCTGGATTTATTTATTATTCAGGAATTTCAGAAAATGCCCTAAACTTCAATAAATCCTAGAAAATTAACTGTAACTCCAAATTAAATAAATTATATATGAAAAATTATCAGAAAAATTCAAGGAATCCATCTTTACCATTTTCATGCATGTTAGAACAACTTATAGCTGCTGTTTAGCACAAATCAATTAAATGGCATTTGAATAATCACATATGGAGTTTAAATTTGAATCTTGTATTCAAACCAACCCCATTTAACTTGTTGCTAGATGCATTAGCCCAAAACACATTCATTTTGCCATGTCATGATCATGCATCATATTGTGCATTGCATTGATTGTGTTCCCTTCTGTGTTGCCGGTATTTGTCCCCTCTCGATAGACGTGATACCGATGATGTGATCGTTGACACTGATGAAGACTCAATGTTATCTTCAGAAGTGCCAGGCAAGCAAAACCCCCTTGTTCATTCCGATAAAATCCCACTCTCTCGCTCCTGCTCTCTTTTACTGCATTAGGACAACAACGACATATTTGATACTTGCTGCGGTAGCTGAACCCCTTTATCCTTTGCATGACCTGTCATTGCCACAGTAAATAGATGAAACCCACTAGCATGAGTAGGAGTTGTTTGAGCCCTGATGTGCCTACTCATTCATGCTTGTTGTCATGCCTGCTACTGCTTAGAGTTGAGTCAGGTCTGATTCATCGGGGATGAATCAGAGGTGTGTGAACATGTCCTACGGTGTGTGAGCTAAGCGTGTGAACACGATTTGGTAAAGGTAGCGGTGAGAGGCCATGTAGGAGTACATGGTGGGTTGTCTCATTGCAGCCGTCCTCAGGAACTGAGTTCTGTGTTTGTGATCCATGATTCAGCTACTACCATACATTGGGCCCTGAAATATGACCCCGCTCGACTTCTTATTCACCCTAGTCCTCTGTCCAGGAGTTGCAAGTAGTTTCTGGTGTTTGTAGTATGCTGGAGGCCATGGACAGCGCTGACCGTAGGGGTGGGCTGTGATGCGGTAGGCACGTGGCCGGGTATACCGGGCGCCCGTTTGGTGTCACGGAACCCTGTTCACATCGTTTGGGGCTGTGAGCGAAACTCCGGCCGGATCTCCTCATGGATGGAACCCGAATAGGCGATAAACCTGGACTAGAGACTTGAGTGTTTAGGTAGGTCGTGGTCTACACCCACGTCGGCTTTTGCTTGAAGTCTGCCGAGCACATGTCGTGTGCAGACGCTAAGTGGTGGAAACATGTATGAAGAAGTACACCCCTGCAGGGTTAATATCATCTATTCGAATAGCCGTGTCCGCGGTAAAGGACTTCTGGGTTGCTTATATCAGTTCATAGACAAGTGAAAGTGGATACTCTAAAATACGCAAGATAAGCGTGAGTGCTATGGATGGCGTTCTCGTAGGGAGACGGGAGCGGATCCATAGTGGTGTATTGATATGGTGAATATGTGGACTCGTGTGCGCCACCTCAAAAGAGTTGCTTGCAGTCGTAGTTTAGGATAGCCACCGAGTCAAAGCTGGCTTGCTGCAGTTAAACCCCACCATCCCCTTGTTGAAAATGATGCATATGTAGTTAGTTCTGATGTAAGTCTTGCTGGGTACATTTGTACTCACGTTTGCCTATTTTATGTTTTTGCAGAGAGACTTCAGTCTCACTAGTAGTTCCACGTGGACTTCGACGTTTATCTTGTTACCTCAGCTACGATCTTGTGCCCTCGGCAGGATCTGATAGATAGTCAGGCTTCTCAGCCTTTTTCATTTATAGATGTCTGTACTCAGACATGATAGCTTCCGCTTGTGCTTTGACTTGTATGCTCTGATTGTTGGGTCATGAGACCCATGTTTGTAATATCTCGCTCCTCGGAGCCTAATGAATAAATTACTTGAGTCGTAGAGTCATGTTGTGATGCCATGTTGTATTTGCACATATCGAGCATATTGTGTGTATGTTATTGAAATGCTTGGTATGTGTGGGATCTGACCATCTAGTTGTTTATCTTTAGTAGCCTCTCTTACCGGGAAATGTCTCCTAGTGTTTCCACTGAGCCATGGTAGCTTTCTACTGCTCCGGAACACTTAGGCTGGCCGGCATGTGTCCTTCTTCGTTCCTGTGTCTGTCCCTTCGGGGAAATGTCACGCGATGAATACCGGAGTCCTGTTAGCCCGCTACAGCCTGGTTCACCGGAGTCCTGCTAGCCCGGTGCTACAGCCTGGGTTCACTCGCTGATGACCGACACGTTCGATGCTGGGTCATGGATGCCTGTCCCTGTAAGTTTGTGCCACTTTGGGTTTACGACTAGCCATGTCAGCCCGGGCTCCTTATCATATGGATGCTAGCGACACTGTCATATACGTGTGCCAAAAGGCGCAAACGGTCCCGGGCAAAGGTAAGGCGACACCCGTGGGAATACCGTGCATGAGGCCGCAAAGTGATATGAGGTGTTACATGCTAGATCAATGTGGCATTGAGCCGGGGTCCTGACACAATAAATCCACGGGACTTATTGAGGAGACGTGTAACGTGGAGTTTGATGAGAATAAAAGCTCCCAAGTGGAGCAAAGTGGCACTTGTGATGTAGGTGATGAAATTCCTCCTCAAGCCATAAGAAGAATGGGTGTTGGTTTTATCCTACCCATTGAGGGACCCCTTGTGGCCGAAGGAGAAGGACAATGCTCCAGTCAAGTGGAGCCATCACCAACCCAAGGCCCACACGCTTCCGAAGAACAACTTGAAGGCCCTCATCCTCAAGAACAAGACCAAGGGCAAGATCATGCTCAAGACGGTGTTGACACACCAAGTGATGCCCAAGGCCAAGTTCTCTCCTCCAAGCAAGTTCAAGAATGAGAACAAGCTCAAGACGACGCTCAAGATGATCAAGTGACCACTCCTCGTCTCACCCCCGAGGAGAAATTGGAGCGTCGTGCAGCGAAGGTTGCTTCCAAGCTCTCCACCAAGGATCATCTCATGACAAATGTGCTTGGAAGCTTAAGAAAGGGGGTAAGCACACGTAGACAATTAGCAAACTATTGTGAACATCACGCGTTTGTCTCCTGTGTCGAACCCTACAAGGTCTATGAGGCGCTCTAAGATCCGGATTGGCTCAATGCCATGCATGAAGAACTCAACAAATTCGAGCGCGACAAAGTGTGGAGATTGGTGCCAAGACCGATGGGGAACCACAATGTCATTGGAACCAAGTGGATATTTAAGAACAAGCAAGATGCCCATGGGATTATCATTTGCAACAAGGCTCGTTTGGTAGCACAAGGCTAATCCCAAGTTGAGGGTATCGACTACGGTGAAACCTTTGCTCCCGTTGCTCGTCTTGAATCCATTCACATGTTGATTGCATATGCTTCTCATGATAACTTTAAGTTACAACAAATGGATGTGAAGAGTGCTTTTCTTAATGGTCCTATTAATGAATTGGTTTATGTCAAGCAACCCCCCGGGTTCGAGGATCCCTACTTTCCTGATCATGTGTATCAACTCGATAAGGCACTCTATGGCCTTAAACAAGCCTCACGTGCGTGGTATGACCACCTTACCGAGTTGTTACAAGACCGTGGTTTTGAAGTTGGGCTAATCGACCCCACTCTTTTTACTAAGAAGGTCAAAGGGGAGTTGTTTGTGTTCCAATTATATGTTTATGATACTATCTTTGGTTCCCCTAACAAAGCTTTCAATGAGGAATTTGCCGCGCTCATGACCTCAAAGTTCGAGATGTCTTCCATGGGAGAGTTGAAGTTCTTTCTAGGGTTCGAAGTGAAGCAAAGAAGAGAAGGTACCTTCATCAACCAAGCCAAATACACTCAAGACATGCTCAAGAGATTCAAGATAAGTGAAGTCAAGTCGGCTTCCACTCCAATGCCCACCAAGTGCCAACTTGACATTGATCCCAATGGTAAAGCGGTGGATCAAAAGGTATATTACTCCATGATTGGATCATTGCTTTACCTTTGTGCATCTAGACCAGATATCATGTTGAGTGTGGGAATTTGTGCATGGTTTCAAGCCGCGCCTAAGGAAAGTCACTATGTGGCGGTCAAATGAATCTTTTGATATTTGGCTCATACCCCAAACTTTGGCTTATGGTACCCAAGAGGAGCAAACTTCAAGCTTGTATGGTATTCGGATTCCGATTGGGTGGGAGACAAAGTGGATAGGAAGTCCACTTCCAAAGGGTGCCAATTCCTTGGTTGCTCTTTGGTAAGTTGGTCTTCCAAAAAGCAAAGTTGTGTGTCTCTGTCGTCCACCGAAGCGGAGTATGTAGCGGCTGGTAGTTGTTGTGCACAACTCTTATGGATGAGGCAAACTTTAAAGGATTACAGTGTCATTTGTGACAAAGTGTCTCTATGGTGTGACTGCCATCAAGATCTCTCTCAACCCAGTGCAACACTTCAAGACAAAGCATATTGAGATTCGGTATCACTTCATCCGGGATCACATTAGGCGAGGAGAGATCGAGCTCAACTATGTCAACACTCATGATAACCTTGCAGATATTTTCCCGAAGCCCTTGGATGAAGCAAGATTTCGTGAGTTAAGGCATGAGCTAAATATCATTGATTCGAGCAATGTGACTTGAACCTCTGCAGACCCCACCACACTCAATTTGTTGTCTAGTTTAGATGTAGGCATGGACATAGGGGGAGTGTTGTTCTCTCAAAGAACTCTCCCTCCCCCCATTATGCATAAGTTGATCAAGTCTTTCACATTAACCATTGTTGACGGTACTTGTGCTTCAAAGACGAGTTTTGGTCATGGGCCCAAGGTTAAAATCTTCGCGGCGCCATCCCTCTTGACTCAAACATAGGTGGCCTCGGCCACCGCCCTCTCTTAAATAGGTGTGTCTTGGCCTCTTGCTGGTGTGTTCTCTCTTCTTCTTGCCTTTTGTTCTCTCTTTTTCAAGCTAAGTCGTGTTGTTTAGTTGCCGTGGCGTGCTAGGTGGTACTACCACTGGTGGTGCGCGGTACTACCGCTCATAAGCGGTACTACCGCCCCCAGCGTGGTACTATCGCTGCGGGACGGGACCAGGTGGTTATATCAGGGCAGGGGGAGGTTTCTTCTCCCCCATACCCATTCGCTTCACCCCCCTCGTTCAACTTCCTCTCTCCAGCCACGCATCGCCACGGGAGGGCTCCGGCGGATCTTCGTCTCTGGGGCGTCCCTATCCATTTCCTTCGGTGGAGTCGATCCCCACCTCATTCTCTTGCTATGGATGTCGGTATTGCCCCCGTTCCTTCTCTCCTTTTGTCTCATTTTCATATCTTGCGTCTTAGGGGCAATGGTGGTTGCATCTCTAGATTTTTGGCTAAATCTAGGCTTGAGTAGGTTGGAGAAGGCAACTAGACTATCTAGATTAGAGTTTGGTAGGAATATTTTTGAATTTGGCAGGCCGGTAGTGCCGGATCTGACCACGGTAGTAGGGAACTGCTGTTTCCCCGCCTCGAGCGGTACTACCGCTCTCTTGGGAGCGGTACTGCCGCGTGCATTTCGCGGTACTACCGCTGCCTGCCAAGTTCCATCATGTTCCCGCCATACCTTGATCCTTTTGTTGTGTTTGTTGGCTTATGCTCGTTCTTTCTAGTTGTTTTGCATGTTTTTGTGTTTGGTTCTAGGTGATGAACATCCTGAGCCTCACGCTTGCCGTGTCAACCCCGAGCGTGCAACGTCAAAGCGCTACTGCACCTCTGAGCCAGCAGGTGGTTCCTCTAGCACTCAATTGCCACCAGTAGGCGCATCCGCAAGTGCTCCTCCACCACCTGAGCAGTCGAAGAGATCCGCCAACAAGCCAAAGGGAAAGACTGTGACTGAGATGACTGCCAAGGAGTTTTGAGAAAAGCGTCGCCGCAACCCCTATGAGGCGGACCAAGATCCCACTTTGGTCAACCGCCCGTTCTGGAACCGCTTTCAGTTTGCCATCTATTTTGATGTGATCAAGGCCAAGAAGAATCTCTATGTTGATGTTCGCTCCATCGACACTGATGCCATGGAGAAGGACCCTGAGTACTTTGGCGAAGCCCTTCAGATGTGTTCTCAGCTGAACATTCTTAGGATCATGTAGTTCAACAAGGATTTCGATGCAGATTTGGTGGCTCAATTCTTTGCTACCGTTCATCTTGGAACTGATGCCGACAGGACTCTGACTTGGATGACCAATGGCAAGTTGCTTTCCGTCAAGTGGAAGGCCTTCATGGAGTTACTTGATGTGGAAGATCGCGGGCTTGAGACTCCAGTAGGCTTCCGCCGTCACCGCAATGCTAACCACAATGCTACATCCACTCACAAGCAAGCCCTTTGGCCCTACTGCACTGTGAAGGTTCATCTAGTGACTAAGAAGGAAACCTATGAGCTGTTTACGTATCTGGACATTCTTCATCGTGTCTTCCGTGAGACTCTCTTCCCTCGCATCGGGAATCTGGATATGGTCCACTCCTATCTCGTGGACATGCTTCTTTTCTGCCAGCATGGGAAGGAAGCAAACACTGAAGAGAGCCTGGACATTTCTCATGTTATGTTGTCTGAACTTCTCTCTGCCGTTTCTGAGCGCAAGTGCCCGATATATGGTCCATTCATCATGAGGCTCATTGATAAGGCCTGGGCACGTGTATATCCCGGAGTGATGCTGGAAACTGGAGACTTGGTTTCTCATGAGATCAAGCGTCTAAGGAAGAAGGACAATTAGGGCACCCCAGCGCCTAAACCTGAGGGTCCATCGACTGCTGCTGCTGCCATGGAGACTGAGGGTGGGGCTTCCACTGATGATCACGAGGATGACTTTGGGCCCTCTAGTGCAGAACCTTCTTGGGCAAAGAAGCTTAAACGTAAGATGAAGAAGCTTTTCTGCATGGAGTCTCATGGTCAGTACATGACTCATGTGGCGGAGAAGCAGGCCAGGGTGCGCCACAAGGAGCTCATGCGTCACCTGGGTGCGACCGTTGCTAGCGATTCTAAGGGACAGATCACTGAAGAGGAGGAATGGATTCACCAGCATTGCCCTTGGACCGATTCAGACAACGACAAGTTTCCGACCAATGACGGAGATGCAGACGATCACGCTGAGATGTGATGTTCGAGATCCTCAGCTTGCTATCACCTAGAGTCATAGCATCGCCCTTTTCCCTTTTGGTGTCTCGATGCCAAAGGGGGAGAGAGTTTAGGGATTTGTGTTGTTGCCGTGCTGCGAGTGTGTCTTTGTGTCTTGTGTTTTCTCGTGTGTTCTCTCATTGTCTTTGTTTGGTTTGGTTTGGTGCCTGTGAGACCTAAGTTCTAGACATATGGTGTGAGACATATGCTCCCTATCACTACTTTATTACTTATGTCTATTCAGTACTGTAGTATCTTATGAGTTGCATGCTTGTCCTGTTTTATACCCTACTCTCATATATCCTGTACTTAGAATTGTTGGACTATAAAATATAGGGGGAGTGTTGATCCGAATATGCGTGTCTTACTTTCCAAAGGCTCCACTAACTAGGTGCACACATTCAGGGGGAGCCCCTCTATATTTTATAGTTCTAAGTATCCTTACTTTTATATCTTTTCTTTGTGCAAATCCCGAGTTGTCATCAATCCACCAAAAAGGGGGAGATTGTTGAGGCATATCTCTCACGATGTGGTTTTGGTGGTTGATGACAACGTGTTTGCGGACTAATCATGTGCTTTGAGCATTTCAGAGATTCATTCTTGGCATGAGATGATTTCTTCCCCTCGGAGTGTCATTCAAGACGGTGTAGCTCTTTCGTTTCTCTTTCAGGGGACTAGTTGCGTAGAGGGCACCGTAATATCAAGAGGGGGTCCGCTGGGGTATTGCTTGGGTGGAATCAACACGTACACATCCGCTTCTCACCCTCTGAGCCCTTCCTCTTCATGGAGAGATCTTTTCTCTACTTGTGCGTCTTGTCTGGGTCCCAGTGGTAGTACCGCTGAGGGGTCACAAGCGGCAGTACCGCTGGCTTGCCAGGTTCCTACCGCCTCGACTCGAGGGCTCTTTTTCTCGTGTCGGGTTTTGCGGCACTAGTTGCAGCAGTAGAGGTGGTAGTACCGCTTCTCAGCGCTAGTACCGCCCTTACCACCGCGGTAGTACCGCTCTGGGTCCAGGTCCCTGCTTCTCTCCTTTGCGCACTAGTACCGCTAGGTGGAACGGTAGTACCGCTGGCTCAGAGGTAGTACCTCCCACCCAAGCGGTACTACCGCCCTCTGCGGGGCTGTTTAGTGGGGCAACGGTTGGATTGTTGCCCCCACTATAAATGGGGGTCCCCTTCTTCCCCCTCAAGCTCCATTAATGCTCCAAGCTCCATTTTCGCCCCTTCTATCTCTCTAGCCAATCAAACTTGTTGATTTGCTCGGGAGTGGTTGAGAAGGCCCCGATCTACACTTCCACCAAGAGATTTTCGATTCCCCCACCTATCCCTAGCGGATCTTGGTACTCTTGGGTGTTTGAGCACCCTAGACGGTTGAGGTCACCACGGAGCCATTGTCCATTGTGGTGAAGCTTCGTGGTATTGTTGGGAGCCTCCGATTAAGTTGTTGAGTTTGCCCCAACCTTGTTTGTAAAGCTCCGGTCGCTGCCTTCAAGGGCACCAATAGTGGAATCACGGCATCTCGCATTGTGTGATGGCGTGAGGAGAATATGGTGGCCATAGTGGCTTCTTGGGGAGCATTGTGCCTCCACACCGCTCTAACGGAGACATACTTCCCTTTAAAAGGAAGGAACTTCGGTAACACATTCTCGTCTTCACCGGATCCACTCTTGGTTATTTCTTACCTTTATTTGTGCAAGCTCTTTAGTGTTACTTCTCTTGCTTGCTTGCTTGTTTTGTGTTATTGCATCATATAGGTTGCTCACCTAGTTGCACATCTAGATAACCTACTTTGACGCAAAGCTTAATTTGGTAAAGAAAAGTTAAAAATTGTTAGTTGCCTATTCACCCCCCTCTAGTCAACCATATCGATCCTTTCACAAGTGTATACATGAATTAAAGTAGACAAGATATAATAATGATATCCCAACAATAACATGTTCCAACAAGGAACAAACTCCAATCTTCACCTGCAACTAGCAACGCTATGAGAGGGGCTGAGCAAAGCGGTAACATAGCCAAACAACAGTTTGCTAGGACAAGGTGGGTTAGAGGTTTGCCATGGCAATATGGGAGGCATGATAAGCAAGTGGTAGGTATCGTAGCATAGGCATAGCAATAGAGCGAGCATCTAGCAAGCAAAGATAGAAGTGATTTCGAGGGTATGGTCATCTTGCCTGCAAAGTTCTCCGAGTTGACGTTAGCTTGATCCTCGTAAGCGTACTCAACAGGTTCCTCGATCACGTACTCGTCTCCCGGCTCTACCCAAAGCAAGAACACAAGCAAAGGGAGACACAATCAAACACGTGCAATGCACAAACAACATGATGCAAAACACGGCATGATATGTGGGATGTGATATGCGATGCATATGCATGTTTCGGAAAGGAAAGATTGAATCAGGCCTCAACTTGGAAAAGCAAGAGTGCCACTGGAAAGAGGATTTGATTTCGATCGAAATCGATACAAAAATCACCGGAAACGGATGCACGGTTTGCAAATGGCAAGCAAAACAAATATGGCACCGGTCTGCGATTAACAGCACGAGGCCATCTAAATGCATCAAGAACAACAAGCTACTGCATTCTAACATAGCAACAAAATACATGGCAGTGATCCACTCAAGATGCTTGAAAAAATATGAACACTGAGCTACGGCTAATTCACTTAATAGCAGTTCAAACAAGCATGGCAAAATTGCAAAAGATATCGGGTTACAGACTTAGTGAAATAAACAACTTGTCAGGAATTTAACATCAGGAAGCAATGTTTAGAGCAAGATAAAAACATGCTATAGGAACATAACGTGGCAAAGCAAGGCATGACACGAAGCTACTCAAATCATACAACAAAAGTCCCTTACTGACCATAAGCCAAAAGGGATCAGAAAATACAATGGCAACCATTTGAACATAGCAATTATCGTTAACAAGATTCAGACTTAGTAGAAAACTGGAACATGGCAAAACAGATATTAAGTAGGCATGTTTACGAGATCGATGCACTCACCATAGGGCATTGCATGACAAACTAAGCATACACCCAGCAAGTAGACATGGCATAGAAGCTAAACATGGCAAGAACAACCTCATAACATGCAAGGACAAACTAGAACAACCTCGGCAAAAATGCTTAACACGTAAACATTCTGCCAGGAACATTTTGTAGCAAAAGTAGAGCTCGATTGAGTCAAGCTACTGTGCTCCATAATTGCAAACAAAGACATGGATGGATAGAGCACAACAATATCTACAAAACATCCTTACTAATCATGCCCAAAAGAGGCATGGATCACTTTGTAGCAACATGAATACATGACATAAAAATATAGTCAGGAAAATGACTTAGAAGATTTCTAAGCCCTGAAATCAGCAACATTACGAGAGCTACTTTGCATGCTTGTGCTAGTCACCACAGAGATCACAAAAATACATGGCATACACCCCTGTAAATATGGCATGGCATACTTCAAAACTCATGTAGGGCTTAAGTTCATAAGAGGCACACATTAAACATGGCAAAAATGACAAAAGTCCAATCTCTGCTAAGAACCAGAAACTAACATTGCATAGCACTCTTGCAACAGCATTTAGGGAATCAAGATGAACTCAAATGAACATTGTGAAATGGGATGAAATGAAGTACTCGTCGAGACGAACAATTTGATATGCTACACGCCCAAAACGGAGCCACGGATGCAGAGTTATGACATGATGAAATATGCTAAAAAATACTGAAACGGGGCAAAAGTCAACCTCTCTCCCAGATCTAGGGTTCATGCACACTCTTCGAGAATCGCCAGAAAAGGTCGCCGGAGGACTGCAGTCGGCCGGAGAGGGAAAAAGGGGGGCCGGATCCGGCGACGGGGATCTCGTCGGGGTGGTGAGGAGCTTGTCGGGGCGGTCGCCGGCGCCGTGCGGTGAGGGGCGCGGCGATGGCGCGGCAGGGCGGCCTCGGGCGGCGCGGTGAGGCGGCGCCGGGCGGCGGTTGCCGGCGACGAGGCGGAGCGGGGCGGAGCGGGGCGGCGGTCGCCGGAGCGGCGGAGGGACGGGCGGCGCGGCGCGATGGGCTTCGGGGGCCTCGCTTGGGCCGAGTGGGCGACGCTGTTGCGGGCGGCGGCGCGCCACGTGGCGGCCCCCGGTTGGGCGTGGACGGCGGCAGTGAGGTGTCCGGCACGGACCGGACACGTCCGGCGCGCGGAGAGGAGCGGGGCAAGGGTTAGGGGTGGATTGACCCGGGATTTGGAATAGGACCTTTTTATAGGTAGAGGGAGCTAGGAGGCTCCAAATTGAGAACGGTTTGTGGCCACGTGATTGTGATCGAACGACCGAGATGATGGAGGGGGTTTAGGTGAGTTTTGGGCCACTTTGGAGGGGTGTTGGGCTGCAACACACACGAGGCCTTTATGGTTCCTCGATTAACCGTTGGAGTATCAAACGAAGTCCAAATGACACGAAACTTGACAGGCGGTCTACGCTAGTAAACCAAGGCCGCTTGGCAAGTCTCGGTCCGATCCGAAAACATTTAACCCCCGCACACAAAAAGAGGTAAAAGGGGACACGGGAGGACAAAGGAGCACCGGAATGCAAAACGGACAACGGGGAAAATGCTCGAATGCATTAGACGAACACGTATGCAAATGCAATGCACATGATGACATGATATGGGATGCATGACAAAGACAAAAACAACACGAAGAAAAAAACCCGACAACGAGGAAATATCATAACTTAGTGCCGGAAATGGCAAGAGTTGGAATACAAATATGGCAGGTTACATACGGGGTGTTACAGGGGTACGGCTGCTTCGACGGCGGCCGGCGATGGTGGCTGCGGCGGCGCGGTGATGCCGCCGCGGCGCCGGGCGGCGAGGAGGAGAGCGGGCACGCGGGGTAGCGCACGGGTGGCGGTGGGCCCGATCTGGCCGCGGGGACCACCTGCGGGCCGGACGGGCCGTGCGGCGGAGGCGGCAAAGTGGGGCTCGGCCCGATGACGTTGCAGACGGTGATTGGAGGAGGCTGTCGGTGGCGAACGCGTCCGACCGGAGCGGACACGTCCGGCGGCGCGGGGGAGGTTGGATGTAGGGTTTGGGACAAAAATTTCGGGGAAGAGGACATATTTATAGATTCTGGGAGTTAGGAGAGTCCAAATGGAGTGCGGTTTTCGGCCATGCAATCGTGATCGAATGACCGAGAGGATGGATGGGGTTTGGATTGGTTTTGGGCCACTTTGGAGGGGTGTTGGGCTGCAACACATACGAGGCCTTTACGGTTCCTCGGTTAACTGTTGGAGTATGTAACGCCCCGAGACCGATGTGCCAGGTGTCTTCCAGTTATTCACTGTGGTTGCCTTGTCATTTCCGTGCGTGTCATGCATTTCATATTATGTCATCATGTGCATCGCATTTGCATATGTGTTCATCTCATGCATCCAAGCATTTTCCTCGTTGTCCGTTTTGCATTCCGGCGCTTCTATGTCCTCCGGTGTCCCTTGGTACCTCTTTTTGTGTGTGGGTATTAAACGTTGTCGGATTGGACCGAGACTTGCCAAGCGGCCTTGGTTTACTATGGGGAGACCGCCTGTCAAGTTTCGTGCCATTTGGACTTCGTTTCATACTCCAACGGTTAACCGAGGAATCGTAAAGGCCTCGTGTGTGTTGCAGCCCAACACCCCTCCAAAGTGGCCCAAAACCCACCTAAACCTCCTCCATCATCTCGGTCGTTCGATCACGGTCGCGTGGCCAAAAACCGCACCTCATTTGGAGTCTCCTAGCTCCCTCTACCAATAAATATGTGATCCCCTCTGAAATTCGCGCAGTCTAACCCTAGATCTCACCTCCCTTTGCGCCGCCGGACATGTCCGCCCGCCGGCGGACGCGTCCATCCCACCGCCACCTCACTCCGACAAATCAGGCGCCGCCACGTCATCACCGCCGCCGCCGCGCCCAATCCTGCAGTGCAACTTGTCACCACCGGACCGCCTCCACCGCGCCAGGCCCTGCGGGCCCAGGTCTGGCCCGCCTGGCCTGGCCGCCGCCGCCGCGCCTCCCGCGCGAGACCGCGCGACGCGTTTGTCGTCTCCTCCACTTCCGGTCACCGGGCTCGCCGCCGCGCCTCCCGCTCTCCTCACTGGACCTTGCCGCACCTCTCCGGTGTCCGCTGCCTCACCGGCATCCGCGCCCCGCCGCCTCGCCGGCGCGACCTCGTCGGAGGCTGCGCGTCTGTCCTTGCTCGCCAGCGCCGCCACCGCAGCTAACCCCGTCGCCTTCCTCCGGCCCCGTCGCGTCGCCCTCGAGCTCACCGGAGTTCGATCCGGCCAGATCTAGACCGGGGTGGATGAGATCCACCCGTCCCGCGAACCAAACGCGCCCCTCCGTCCCGAATAGCGTCGTCCCGCACCGCGCCATCCCGCATTGACTTTCTCCGAGGTCAAATTTCTCCAAGTCCCCAGATCTGCATATTTTTATGCCATATCCATCGCATCATAACTTTGCACCCGTGTCTCCGTTTTGGACGTGTAGCATATCAAATTGTTCGTCTCGACGAGTACTTCATTTCATCTCATTGCATCATGTTCATTTGAGCTCATCTTGATGCCCTAAATGCTGTTGCAAGAGTGCTAGTTTCTGTTAGTTTCAGATCCTTATCAGTAATTGGACGTTTGTCATTTTGCCATGATTGATGTGTGCCTCCTATGATCTTGAGCTCTACATGTGTTTTGAAGTATGCCATGCCATCTTTACAGGGGTGTATGCCATGTATTATTGTGATCTCTGTGGTGACTAGCACAAGCATGCAAAGTAGCTCTCATAATATTGCTGATTTCAGGGACTTAGAAATCTTCTAAGTCATTTTCCTGACTATATTTTTATGCCATGTATTCATGTTGCTACAGAGTGATCCATGCCTCTTTTGGGCATGATCAGTAAGGATGTTTTGTAGATATTATTGTGCTATTTCCATCCATGTCCTTGTTTGCAATTATGGAGCACCCTAGCTTTACTCAATCGAGCTCTACTTTTGCTATAAAATGTTCCTGGCAGATTGTTTACGTGTTAAGCAATTTTGCCGAGCTTGTTGTAGTTGATCCATGCATGCTATGTTGTTGTTCTTGCCATGTTTAGCTTCTATGTCATGTCTACTTGCTGGGTGTATGCTTAGTTTGTCATGCAGTGCCTTGTGGTGAGTGCATCGAGCTCGTAAACATGCCTACTTAATATCTGTTTTGCCATGTTCCAGTTTTCTTCTAAGTCTGAATCTGTTAACGTCAATTGCTATGTTCACATGGTTGCCATTGTATTTTCTGATCCCTTTTGGCTTATGGTCAGTAAGGGACTTTTGTTGTATGCTTTGAGTAGCTTCATACCATGCCTTGCTTTGCCATGATATGTTCCTTTAGCAAGTTGTTATCTTGCTCTAAACATTGCTTCCTGATGTTAAATTCCTGACATGTTATTATCTTTTGCACTATTGCCATGCTTGTTTGAACCTACTATCGAGTGAATTATCCGTAGCTCAGTGTTCATATTTTGTCAAGCATCTTGAGTGGATCCCTGCCATGTGCTTTGTTGTTATGTTAGAGTGCAGTAGCTTGTTGTTCTTGATGCATTTAGATGGCTCGTGCTGTTAATCGCAGATCGGTGCCATATTTGTTTTGGTTGTCATTTCCAAACCGTGCATCCGATTCCGGTGATCTTTATATCGATTTCGACCGAAATCAACTCCTCTTCCCAGTGGCACTCTTGGTTTTCCAAGTTGAGGCCTGGTTCAGTCTTTCCTTTCCAAATCATGCATATGCATCGCAAATCACATCCCGTATATCATGCCATGTTTTGCATCATGTTGCTTGTGCATTGCACATGGTTGATTGTGTCTCCCTTTGCTTGTGTTCTTGATTTGTGTAGAGCCGGGAGACGAGTACGTAATTGAGGAACCTGTTGAGTTCGCATTTGAGGTTCAAGCTTTCGTCAACTCGGATAACTTTGTAGGCAAGATGACCATACCCTCGAAATCACTTCTATCTTTGCTTGCTAGATGCTCGCTCTATTGCTATGCCTATGCTACGATACCTACCACTTGCTTATCATTCCTCCCATATTGGCATGTCAAGCCTCTAACCCACCTTGTCCTAGCAAACCATTGTTTGGCTATGTTACCGCTTTGCTCAGCCCCTCTTATAGCGTTGTTAGTTGCAGGTGAAGATTGGAGTTCGTTCCATGTTGGAACATGGTTATTGTTGGGATATCACAATGTCTATTATTTAATTAATGCATCTATATACTTGGTAAAGGGTGGAAGGCTCGGCCATATGCCTGGTGTGTTTGTTCCACTCTTGCCACCCTAGTTTCTGTCATACCAGTGTTATGTTCCTTGATTTTGCGTTCCTTACACGGTTGGGTTATAATGGGAACCCCTTGACAGTTCGCCTTGAATAAAACTCCTCCAGCAAGGCCCGACATTGGTTTTACCATTTGCCACCTAGCCTTTTTTTCCCTTGGGTCGGCCAACCAAGGGTTATCTTTATTTTAACCCCCCCCCCCCGGGGCTAGTGCTTCTCTAAGTGTTGGTCCAACCTGAGCGATGTTCGGCGCCCCCTGGGCAACCAGGGTTTATGCCAACCCGATGTCTTGCTCATCCGGTGTGCCTTGAGAACGAGATATGTGCAGCTCCTATCAGGATTTGTCCGCACATCTGGGTGGCTTTGCTGGTCTTGTTTTACCATTGTCGAAATGTCTTGTAACCTAGATTCCGAGCCTGATCGGGTCTTCCTGGCAGAAGGAATATCCTTCATTGACCGTGAGAGCTTGTGATGGGCTAAGTTGGCACACCCCTGCAGCGATTTGAACTTTTGAAAGCCGTGCCCGCGGTTATGGGCAGATAGGAATTTGTTAATGTCCGGTTGTAGAAAACATGAAACTTAACTTAATTAAAATGGATCAACAACGTGTGTAGCCGTGATGGTCACTTTTCGGCAGAGTTCGGGAAGTGAACACGGTGTTGGAGTTATGCTTGACGTAGGTTGTTCTAGGATCACTTCTTGATCATAGTTTCTCGACCGTGCCTTGCCTTCTCTTCTCGCTCTCTTTTGCGTATGTTAGCCACCATATATGCTAGTGCTTGCTGCAGCTCCTCCTCATGCCTTTTCCCTACCTATAAGCTTTAATAGTCTTGATCGCGAGGGTGTGATATTGCTGAGTCCCCGTGACTCACAGATACTTCCAAAACCAGTTTGCAGGTGCCGATGATATCGTGCAGGTGACGCAACCAAGCTCAACAAGGAGCTCGATGAAGATCTCGTTCATTGTGTTGTTTCATTTCAGTTGATCAGTAGTGGAGCCCAGTTGGGGCGATCGGGGATCTATAGCATTAGGGGTGGTCTTCTTTTATTTTGGTACCATAGTCAGACCTTGTATGTATCTGGATGATGTAATGTTATATTCATGTATTGTGTGAAGTGGCGATTGTAAGCCAACTATGTACCATTTTCCTTATTCATTACATGGGTTGTGTGAAGATTACCTCTCTTGCAACATTGCTTACAATGCGGTTATGCCTCTAAGTCGTGCTTCGACACGTGGGAGATATAGCCGCATCGTGGGCGTTACAGAGTATCAAACGAAGTCCAAATGGCACGTGATACGTCCATTTTGCATCATGCTTTTATATCGATATTTATTGCATTATGGGCTGTTATTTCACATTATGTCACAATACTTATGGCTATTCTCTCTTATTTTACAAGGTTTACATAAGGAGGGAGAATACCAGCAGCTGGAATTCTGGGTTGGAAAAGAAGAAAATATTAGAGACCTATTCTGCACATCTCCAAAAGTCCTGAAACTCCACGGAACACCTTATAATGAATAATGAAAAATCCTCGCCAAACATGAAGACCAGGGGGGCCACACCCTGTCCACGAGGGTGGGGGCGCGCCCCCCCTAGGGCGCGCCCCCCTACCTCGTGGGCCCCCTGGTGGCTCTCCGATGACCATCTTCTGCTAAATGAAGTCTTTCATCGAGAAAAAAAATAAGAGGGAACCTTTCGGGATGAAACTCCGCCGCCACGAGGCGGAACCTTGGCAGATCCAATCTAGAGCTCCGGCAGAGCTGTTCTTCCAGGGAAACTTCGCTCCCGGAGGGGGAAATCATCGCCATCATCATCACCAACGCTCCTCTCATCGGTAGAGGGCAATCTCCATCAACATCTTCACCAGCACCATCTCATCTCCAAACCCTAGTTCATCTCTTTTATCCAATTCTTGTCTCCAAGTCCGGGATTGGTGCTAGTAGGTTGCTAGTAGTGTTGATTACTCCTTGTAGTTGATGCTAGTTGGTTTATTTGGTGGAAGATCATATGTTCAGATCCTATATGCATATTAATACCCCTCTGATTATGAACATGTTTATGCTTTGTGAGTAGTTATGTTTGTTCCCGAGGATAAGGGAGAAGTCTTGCTATTAGTAGTCATGTGAATTTGGTATTCGTTCGATATTTTGATGAGATGTATGTTGTCTAGCCTCTAGTGGTGTTATGTGAACGTCGACTACATAACACTTCACCATTATTCGGGCCTAGAGGAAGGCATTGGGAAGTAATAAGAAGATGATGGGTTGCTAGAGTGACAGAAGCTTAAACCCTAGTTTATGCGTTGCTTCGTAAGGGGCTGATTTGGATCCATATGTTTCATGCTATGGTTAGGTTTTCCTTAATACTTTTGTTGTAGTTGAGGATGGTTGCAATAGAGGTTAATCATAAGTGGGATGTTTGTTCAAGTAAGAACAACACCCAAGCACCGGTCCACCCACATATCAAATTATCAAAGTACCGAACGCGGATCATATGAACGTGATGAAAACTAGCTTGACGATATTCCCATGTGTCCTCGGGAGCGTTTTTCCTTATATAAGAGTTTGTCCAGGCTTGTCCTTTACTACAAAAAGGATTGGGCCACCTTGCTACACTTTATTTACTTTTGTTACTTGTTGCTCGTTACAAATTATCTTATCATAAAACTATCTGTTACCACTTATTTCAGTACTTGCGGAGAATACCTTGCTGAAAACCGCTTATCATTTCCTTCTGCTCCTCGTTGGGTTCGACACTCTTACTTATCGAAAGGACTACGATAGATCCCCTATACTTGTGGGTCATCAGCATGAAACTTGACAGGCGGTCTACCGGTAGTAAACCAAGGCCGCTTGGCAAGTCTCGGTCCAATCCGAGAACGTTTAACACCCGCACACGAAAAGAGGCAAAAGGGGACACCAGAGGACGTAGGAGTGCCGTTATGCAAAACGGACAACGAGGAAAATGATCGGATGCATGAGACGAATACGTATGCAAATGCGATGCACATGATGACATGATATGAAATGCATGGCATGGCAAAAGGCAAAATGAAGACAGAACCCGAACATGAGGGAATATCATAACTTAGAGCCGGAAATGTCAAGAGTTGGAATACAAATATGGCAAGTTACATACGGGGCGTTACAGTTACCTATAATTTCAGTGCTTGTAGAGAATAACTTGCTGAAAACCGCTTATCATTTCCTTCTGCTCCTCGTTGGGTTCGACACTCTTACTTATTGAAAGGACTACGATAGATCCCCTATACTTGTGGGTCATCGCTTCTTTTAATTGCGGTTCGACTGACCCTGAATTGAAATCCAGGCGGGCTACTGACCTCTAGCAAAGGTGAAATATTAAAGGGAGGAAACGTTGTGTATTTAGTATCATGAAGAAGATCCAGTAAGAAGCACTCAACTAGTTTCTTTCGTGGGATGAATACGGTGTGAGCAGAGACATAAGGTTTGCATGAATAAGGGAAGAGGAGTACCTCTTTCTGCTGGTAGTGCTGTGTCCTCCTTCTGTTTTTCCAACGATCTTCTTGTGGTTC
>NC_041380.1:302070996-302075087 GCF_002162155.2 Triticum dicoccoides | reverse complement strand
CTGGATGGTAATACGAGGCAAAGTTTTACCCTAGTTCAGACCCTTGCAGTTGAGGAAAAATCCTACTCCTGGTACTGTATATTAGTGATAGGGGTCTGTACAAAGTACACGTGAATACCAGGCATTGTGCGTGTGTGTATACTATCGACGAACTAGCCCCCAAGCTTCTATAACATACTGGGGGGGCCTAGGGTTACAAATCATATATAGTCGGCTTATCACCAGTGGGGATAGAGTCCTCCGCGACTCTGGTAGCTAGCTTCATGTTGTACGCCGAGTCCTCCACATGGGTCTTCGTATTACGCGTCTCGCTCCAACCTATGTGGCGCAGGATGGAACCGACCCATGAGTCCTCATGTTGACCCACCACAACTAGAAATGATGTGCCCACCACACCACACAAACAATCGGCCACTAAGAAAATAAGCATATACAATAGTACAATGTTATACATGAAAGTTAATTGCATGGTGCATCCAAAAATATTTGTTCTGCATTGTGAATGTTTATATATTCTCCTAAAATATTAGTCACGGGAAAGAGAAACGAAGGGCATATCTCTCCTTGTCTCCACCGGACACCACCTCTTTCTACACCACTTTCACGTATGCACACAAACTATCTCTCGGCCCTCTAAAAGTATGCATGCCCACGACACATTCACACATGACGGTCACTGTATTTAAAGCTAAAGCACTATACGGTTGCTGGACTTTAGAATATGCTCGTTACGGTCACCTATACATTCTCATGGTGATCATACGGTATCTAGCTCACGATACGTCTCCGTATTTTCTTGATGACACTGACGGACTTTGCATTTGATGCGTGCTTCGTATTTTGTTGATGACACTTACGGTCATTGTATTTGAAGCGAAAGCACGATATGGTCACTGGACTTCAGAATAAGCTCATCACAGTCACCACATACATTTTGTCGTGCTAACCAACATGTGGTTGGATGGTTAGGAGGACAGTGGTTTCTCGAGCCCACCAGGGTTAAAGTCCCGATGCTCGCATTTATCCTGGGTTAATTTCAGTATTTTCCAGCGATGTGCGTTCAGTGGGAGGAGACATTCCACTCGACTACGAGGCACCTATGGTGACTTCGTAAATCTCAAGATCATATGCTGGCTCACTCTCTCGAAGGTGCTCATAGGGGTAGGGTCTGCGTGTGTGCGCTTATAGCGGTGAGTGCTTGCGCGTATATGTGAGCCCTTGTGTCTGTACCGTGTTAAAAAATACATGTCATGATTATACGGTCACTGGCTCACCCGTACAACTCCGTATTTTCTTGATGACACAATCAATTGACCAATCAAACGTTCCACGTGGCGCAACTAGTGTTGCACCATCGGGCGCGCAACCATGGGGCCCACCTGTCAGCCCGTATATGAAAGAAAGAAATGGTAGTTTGAGTCTATATTGTGTTAATAAAATACGTTTTAGGGTGATCATACTGTCACTGGCTCACCATACAGCTCCGTAATTTGTTGATGACACGATCAATTGACCAGTCAAACAGTCCACATTCAGCAGCGCACATTACCATAGGGCCCACCCGTCAGCGCGTATATGAAGGAAAGAAATGGTAATAAATTAGTGGTCGGTGGGTACTCAAAGTCGTGAGACCTATGGTTAGCAGTCGCTGGCGGTGGGGTGGGGATCGTCGGAGAAAAATCTCGGCGCGGGTGGGGGGCTAGAGGGATGGCCGGTGCGGCGGCACACCGGCGGTGGGGAGTGGTTTCGGGGCAAGCAGCATGGCGGCACGGGCCGGCCACGGGCGGTGTGGGCCGGCGGTTAGGCCGATGGTGGCTGGTAGCTCAGGGGGGTGGAGTTTGATTATAAACTTCAGGCCCTTGATTTCATATCCAACGGCTGGAAAATCTAATGACCAGAGATGAAAAAGTCAGTCGACTGACGTGTAGCCTCGCCCACACGTACACATGCACACACACAAAACACGCACGCATGCAGGCATGCAACACTGACACGTACACATAACGAACACACGCACGCATGCAGGCGTGCAATACTGACACGTACACATGCACTCACGAACACGCGCACGTACACACACATGCATGCAACACTGAAATGTACCCTTGCACGCACGCAACACTCGCACACCTGCATGCACACAACACAAGACGCAACACACGCTCAACCTATACGTGCATGCACCCTTTGTTAAGGACATGGATTGTTACAGGTATTGATCAATCTTATCTGTGATAAGCAAAACATTGATGTTTGCAGCGCTCTTTATGAATCACAACGTATCGAATGGGCTATAAACATAGTAGGCGTATCTACATGAAAAGGATGACGTCACACTCAAGGAACAATCATCGATTTATGAAATGCCCGCTTCTGACCGCCTTGGCCCACCAAAGGTTCCACTGTTGTGCACTGCCTGCGTTGGGTGACTGACATGCAGGCCATGTACCCAAAGAGCCCATACGTCAGTGGAAGAATGGCGCGGTGTCCTCATTAGAGTCGAGGGCGTCACTCGCTGCATGCCCGGCTGAACACGCCTCCTTGCCGCATTCAAACGACTCCATGAAACCCGCCCGTGTGAAAGCCGAGAAACCCACTCTAGACACACGTCCGTTCATGACCGGGCCGACATTAAATGCAACGCCGGCCGAGCTCCTCCCATCTGCCTTCTAATTAATCTCCTATTTAAATGAGGCCAAATGCTGGCCAAGAATCGCACACCTCCGCCACTCCCCTATCTCCTCCTTCACCATTTTGTCCACTCTTACAATGGCTTACAAAGAGTAGTTATTCCGCACAAGCCATTTTTCTAGGTTTGTATCTCTCACACACACCCACGTAGGTGGGGGATGTGCACGAAGAGAAGAGGTGCACGCACGGCACATGTACTCCCGTCTCTTTCCCAACCACACTCGCGTGGGTACACGGTGGAGCTCATTTTTGTACGCAAAGGTAGCCCACGTGGTAATTTGAGACGTGTACTGGTTGTTCACTAGATGGAGGGAGGATCGTCTACCATGGGTGAACAAACAAATTGCAACTTGACGCGTTGTAATGCCCTCGATGCGGCTATAGCTCCCACGTGTCGAGGCACGACTTAGAGACATAACCGCATTGAAAGCAATGTCGCAAGTCAGGCAATCTTTACAACATCCCATGTAATATATAATAAAAGGGGGAGATACATAGTTGGCTTACACTCGCCACGTCACATCAAAGTACATAAATAACATCCATCATACAAACACTCATGGCCCGACTACGGCGCCAAAATAGAAGAGAACCCAACATGCGACAAGGCCCTGAATCGAACCCCAACTAGGCACCACTACTGATCATCAGGAAAAGACACGTAGTAACGCTAAGAGTCCTCGTTGAACTCCCACTTGAGCTCGTACTCGTCACCTGGAGCGGAATCACCTGGACCTGCATCTGGAGTTATAGTATCTGTGAGCCACGGGGACTCAGCAATCTCGCACCCTCGCGATCAAGACTATTTAAGCTTATAGGCAGGGTAAGGCAATTATATGTGGAGCTGCAGCAAGCGACTAGCATATATGGTGGCTAACTTATTCGCCAAAGAGAGCGAGAAGAGGAGGCAAAGCACGAGCGAGAAGCTAGAGGAACAACCTGCGCAAGCATTACCCCAACATCGTGTCCACTTCCCGGACTCCGCCGAGAAGAGGCCATCACGGTAACACACTCAGTTGATTCATTTTAATTAATTAAGGTTCAAGTTATCTACAATCGGACATTAACAAATTCCCATCTGCCCATAACCACGGGCACGGCTTTCGAAAGTTCAATCCCTGCAGGGGAGTCCCAACTTAGCCCATGACAAGCTCTCACGGTCAACGAAGGAATAGACCTCCTCCCAAGATGTTCCGATCAGACTCGGTATCTCGGTAACTCAAGACACTTCGCAGGTTAAAACAAGACCAGCAACACCGCCTGAATGTGCCGACAAATCCCGATAGGAGCTGCACATATCTCTTTCTCAGGGCACACTCAGATGAGCGCTCCATACAACTAAAACCAAACCTCGAGTTTCCCCGAGGGGGCGCTGCACAGGACTCTAGTTTGGACCAACA
>NC_041380.1:302064641-302068371 GCF_002162155.2 Triticum dicoccoides | reverse complement strand
GTGCGGGCAGCGGCGGACGCTGTCCGGCCGGGGGCGGACACGTCCGTCGGTGCGGGGATCTTTTTTTTTTGGCTAGGGTTTCGGGGAGGAAGAAGAGATCCGAAAACGGGGGGCTATAAATAGGCATAGAGGGAGCTAGGAGAGTCCAAATGAGGTGCAGTTTTCGGCCACGCGATCATGATTGAACGCTCTAGGACATGAAGCAGAGTTTGGTGGGTTTTGGGCCAAAATGGAGGGGTGTTGGGCTGCAACACACACGAGGCCTTTTCGGTCCCTCGGTTAACCGTTGGAGTATCAAACGAAGTCCAAATGATACGAAACTTGATAGGCGGTCTACCGGTAGTAAACCAAGGCCGCTTGGCAAGTCTCGGTCCAATCCGGAAATGTTTAGTCCCCACACACGAAAGAAAGCTAGAAATGACCACCGGAGGAGAACGGAGCGCCGGAATGCAAAACAGACAACGGGAAAATGCTCGGATGCATGAGACGAACACGTATGCAAATGCAATGCACATGATGACATGATATGAGATGCATGACAAAGAAAACAACACACGGAGACAAAGACCCGAACCCGAGAAATAAATATAACTTAACGCCGGAAACGGCAAGAGTTGGAGTACAAATAGGGAAGGTTACATCCGGGGTGTTACACGCGTTATGCTAAAATAGAGGCAAACCATGTGGGGCCTACCTTAGAGGCAAGGCTCTATACACTGGAGTACTTTTGATGTGTCCCATCAACTCATAGAACGAGGAGAAGCTTGCTTAGTACGCCGTCTCCCCCGCCCACAGGCGCGGTGGCTCGCAGGATGAGGTGAAGCTTGCTTACTAGTAGTAGTATTGTACGCCTTACGCCCGCTCCCTCGCCCACGCGCGCGGTGGCTCGCAGGACGAGGAGAAAATTTTACTACTCCCTCCGTTTACTCCTCGTGCCTACTAGCTTGGTTAGAGAGATTATCATATTGTTTGGAATATATATGTCCTTTAGTACTCCCTCCATTTACTTACAAGGCCACTATAAAAAATACATTTTGCATCTATACAAGGACACATATAGTAATCGAGACAAAAGTTACTACTCCCTCCTTTTCAGTTTATGGCTCAATTTCAAAATCTCTCCAACCGAGGTAGACAGTGAGTGGTTGAATTAATTTCGTACTCCTAGTTTGCACAAGTAATTAGTATGCTCATTTTTCTCAAGAAGTTATGTTTATCGAGGCATTAATTAGAACGAATGCATGAATGACCACTAAATTTCCATGAACTTCTACATGCATTGGTGAGTTTTCTCTTGACATTGCTTGCATCGGGTGATCTAACGCACCTCGAAATCCAACATGTGATGGTACTACTACTAGTAGTACACTTTAGACTTATAAAATGGAAAAATGAATGTTTTTTAGATGAGCCCTATAAACCCTAGTGGGTACGTACTCCGTAAAATCAGATTTTCCCAAAACTAAGTCGCTCAACCTTTATTTGCTTGTTTCCCTTCCCGCCTCCTTGCCTCGAACAGACTATGCCAAACTCCCCTGCCAGCCGCGCGGGAAAAGACCCGCCCTCACCTTTTTTAGTCCGGGTTTGTATCGATGGATCGCGCGAAGCAGCAAAAACCCAAGCCGTGTCTTGTACTCCTCCGTCGACGCTCACTTTCATTAATTATGTACTTCCTGTCGCCGACATGTGGGACATATAGCAACCGGGTCGATGTGTCAAGCACCAAATTACAGTGCAGAACAGCAGGGGGACGCACCCCAGTCGTACCGCCCCAGCAATAGTAGTAATGAGCAATGAGACGTCAAATCACAATGCCGCACCTTCCCAGACAGGCGAAGCAACCATTTTTTCACACTTCGGTTCGCCATCATCTCAAACCACGTAGTATTGCTTCTACCTCAAGAGGGACACGCGCATCACCTTGGTACATCATGAAACGTGGGACCAAATGACAGGCCATGCTCCCCCGCCGATCGCTCGGTAAAATCACCTCATTTTTACTACTACACTTCCTCTGTATCGGTTTACATAGCATGCACGTCATTCTACGTTGAGAATTTAACTGGCTATATGTGTGATGAACAGTATATGTTTAGAAACTACATCCTCTTAATAATCCAATGATATAATTTTTGTGACATAGTAACTCATATTTAGTTAGTCAAATGGATGACCTAGAACTATGTGCACGCCCTATAAACCGAGACGCCTAAAAACGAGACGGAGAGGGTAGTTCAGTACGTATATTTTTAGATCAATATAGTCGGGATTCACCAAGGAGCAAAACCAAGTGGTAGGCCGCACCTATCATGTTGGCATAGTAACTCAAGCAGGGTCAGTCCGCACACGAAATGGCGACACACTTAACAGGACCCCTTTGGCCGACATGTGGCTCATCCACCGTCTTGTTCCACGTGCGATGCATCAAATTACAGTTTGGAGCAGCGATTGGAATCGGAGGCACCCCGGTCGTAGCACCGCAATAGTAGAGAATGAGCGATGAGGGGTCAAATCACAAAGCCCCACCTTTCCCGCATTAATAAGCTGGACGGACGAACCAACCATCATTTCACTCTAGGGCGCAAGAGCATAAAGAAAAGAGAAAATCAATGATGCGGGTGGCAGCTACCTAGGGCACCCTAGGGTAGGGGTCTCCACTACAGATCATTTTTTTTGAAAGCGCCTCCACTACAAATCAGCTTCTCCCTCGTCCTCTTGAAGAAAACTGATGATGCGTGTGGCGGTAGGGTTTGTAGGAGTACTACTACGGCGTGCGGGGCCATGTCATCATAAACGGGAGAGGGATTGAGTTCGAGTCGATGCCTTAAAATATGTGTGGGCCGCTTGGTTTTAGGGAAACGAGGCAGCATTTTGGGTTCGGGGACTAGTGGAGATATAGTACGTACAAAAAATTGTGGACGTAGGTTCGACCGAAAGGCAATGATGCATGGGCCCTGCATTTTGACATACCTGGGGCCGCGTGAAATTTTCTACTCTACTCAAAACTAGTAAGGTACACATGCATTGAACGCATGAGATTTCGAAACCAAATTATGAATAAATACACACTATATGTAACATCCCAAATTTTCAATTTAGAATGTTATACATAGATCATTCTTTCATATTATATTTTATTGCATTTCGTCTCGCGATCCTCGAAAATCCTGAGCAACTCAAGGACCCTCGGGGAGAGTTGGGGATTTCCCGGTTTTCAAATTTGATTATTATGAAATATTGAAACAAGGATTTTTCGTTTTAATTATTTTTCTCTCCGAAAATATTTCATATTAAAATATATGAGAGAAGATAATATGACTTCTCCAAAATAATTGAAATATTGGAGGAAAAATATTAAAATCAAATATTTGTTTTTATTTGGAGTTTATTGCAATTTTGTTTGCATTAGAAAAATTGCATGTTTTCAAAATTGCATTTTAGGGCCAAGAAAATGTTCATCTCGTTCTAAATTTTTTATTTAGACGGTGAAATTTTTTTGGCATTTTTAGATTTTTATTTTATTTTCTAGGATTTTTTTTCTGTTCGGCGCAATTGTTTTAAAAAAAATCTTCGGGCCGACTGGGCCGAAACCCAGCCGGGCCGGCCCATCTCCCGCGCCACCGCCGCCGACTCGAATAGGAGTCCGAGCCGGACTCCTCCTCCACCGCCGCCTTGCCCCTCCTCCAAGCCACCTCTCCCCCCTTTATATGCCGCCCCAAGCCCCCCCCCC
>NC_041380.1:302059914-302064342 GCF_002162155.2 Triticum dicoccoides | reverse complement strand
GCCGCAGCCCGCCTCCCGAGCCTCGCCTTGCCGCCTCGCCTTGCCGCCTCGCCCCGCCGGAGCCCCGCATCACGCCGGACCCGACGAGGTAGCCGTTCGCCGCCGTTCTTTTTAAGAAAAACCGATTCAGTTTTTTTAAACCTAGTTCATTTTTTTGTTCGGTTCGCTGGTTTTACCCGGTTCTTCTCTTTAGCGGACGTTCATCCGTATGTTCGTTCAAACGAACGGTTTTCGCTTGTTAGTTACAGACAACGAACGCTCGTTCATTAGCCTGTTCGTCAGTTTTCTTTTATGGGATTTTTCCGCGATTATTTCTGATCGCGATCTCTGATCCGATTTTCGTTTCAGTTTATCTTTTCGCTCGTTTATCGGAATCAGGCGATTCAAGCGCCTAGATCTTCGTCTCAAGACCTTCTTTCTGTTTAATCAACTTAAACAAGATTTTGCTACTGTAAAATTTTACCTTAGTCCGGATTAGTAAATGGATCTTGTTTTCTTTCGCCGTTTGAGTTTTGTTGCTCCGTTTGATTTGATTCTTTTTGCAAACCGGAGTTCTGAAGTTGAACTTTCTGGTTAGATCTTCTTGTTTGAGATTTACCCGTGCTTCTTTGCTTGATTGCTTATGTATGCCATTGTTTGTTTGCGATAGAATTCCTGGAGTGCGAAGCGTGTTATTTGGAGTCCCTAGGTTTCGCGGATCGTCAGCAAGGCAAGTAACACCTCAACCCCGATCGCCAGCAAGAAAAGGCCCAAAAAAGGCCATAAAAGGCCCAAAAAATGAGAGAAAAAGAGAGAAGGGACAATGTTTCTATCCTTTTACCACACGTGTGCTTCAAAGTAGCACCATGATCTTCATAGTAGAGAGTCTCTCATGTTATCACTTTCATATACTAGTGGGAATTTTTCATTATAGAACTTGGCTTGTATATTCCAACAATGGGCCTCCTCAAGTGCCCTAGGTCTTCGTGAGCAACAAAGTTGGATGCGCACCCACTAGTTTCTTTTGTTGAGCTTTCATACATTTATAGCTCTAGTGCATCCGTTGCATGGCAATCCCTACTCCTTGCATTAACATCAATAGGTGGTCATCTCCATAGCCCGTTGATTAGCCTCGTTGATGTGAGACTTTCTCCTTTTTGTCTTCTCCACATAACCCCCTCATTATATTCTATTCCACCCATAGTGCTATGTCCATGGCTCGTGCTCATATATTGCGTGAAAGTTTATAGGTTTGAGATTACTAATGTATGAAACAATTGCTTGGCTTGTCATCGGGGTTGTGCATGATGAGAGCATTCTATTCTTGTGTGACGAAAATGAAACATGACTAAACTATATGATTTTGTAGGGATGAACTTTCTTTGGCCATGTTATTTTGAGAATACATAATTGCTTAGTTAGTATGCTTGAAGTATTATCATTTTTATGTCAATATGAACTTTTGTCTTGAATCTTTCGGATCTGAATATTCATACCACAATTAAGAAGAATTACATTGAAATTATGCCAAGTAGCACTCCGCATCAAAAATTCTGTTTTTATCATTTACCTACTCAAGGACGAGCAGGAATTAAGCTTGGGGATGTTGATATGTCTCCAACGTATCTATAATTTTTGATTGCTTCATGCTATATTATCTACTGTTTTGAATGTTTATGGGATTTATTATACACTTTTATATCATTTTTGGGACTAACCTATTAAACCAGAGCCCAGTGCCAGTTTCTGTTTTTACCCTGTTTTAGGGTTTCGAAAAAAGGAAAATCAAACGGAGACCAATTGACCTGAAACTTCACAGAACTCATTTTTGGAAGGAAAGAATCCCAGAAGACTTGGAGTGCACGCTGGGGGATCTGCAAGGAGGTCATGAGGAAAGGGGCGCACCCACCCCTGGGCGTGCCCTCCACCCTCGTGAGCCGCTCGTGGCCCCCCTGACGTACTTCTTCCGCCTATATATCTCCATATACCCTAAAAACATCCATGGGTACAATAGATCGGGAGTTCCGCCGCCAGAAGCCTCCGTAGCCACCGAAAACCAATCTAGACCCGTTCCGACACCCTGCCAAAGGGGGCAATCCTTCTCTGGTGGCCATCTTCATCATCCCGGTGCTCTCCATGACGAGGAGGGAGTAGTTCTCCCTCGGGGCTGAGGGTATGTACCAGTAGCTATGTGTTTGATCTCTCTCTCTCCCTCGGGGCTGAGGGTATGTACCAGTAGCTATATTTGGATCCTATGATGTTTCTTCCCCCCTCTTCTCTCTTGTAATGAATTGAGTTTCCCCTTTGAAGTTATCTTATCGGATTGAGTCTTTAAGGATTTGAGAACACTTGATGTATGTCTTGCCGTGGATATCTGTGGTGACAATGGGATATCACGTGATTCACTTGATGTATGTTTTGGTGATCAACTTGCGGGTTCCGCCCATGAACCTATGCATAGGAGTTGGCACACGTTTTCGTCGTGATTCTCAGGTAGAAACTTTGGGGCACTCTTTGAGGTCCTTTGTGTTGGTCGAATAGATGAATCTGAGATTGTGTGATGCATATCGTATAATCATGCCCACGGATAGTTGAGGTGACATTGGAGTATCTAGGTGACATTAGGGTTTTGGTTGATTTGTGTCTTAAAGTGTTATTCTAGTACGAACTCTAGGGCTGTTTGTGACAATTATAGGAATAGCCCAACGGATTGATTGGAAAGAATAACTTTGAGGTGGTTTCGTACCCTACCATAATCTCTTCGTTCGTTCTCCGCTATTAGTGACTTTGGAGTGACTCTTTGTTGCATGTTGAGGGATAGTTATGTGATCCAATTATGTTAGTATCGTTGAGGGAACTTACACTAGCGAAAGTATGAACCCTAGGCCTTATTTCCACGCATTGCAATACCGTTTACGCTCACTTTTATCACTAGTTACCTTGCTGTTTTTATAATTTCAGAATACAAATACCTTTATCTACCATCCATATTGCACTTGTATCACCATCTCTTCGCCGAACTAATGCACCTATACAATTTACCATTGTATTGGGTGTGTTGGGGACACAAGAGACTCTTTGTTATTTGGTTGCAGGGTTGCTTGAGAGAGACCATCTTCATCCTATGCCTCCTATGGATTGATAAACCTTAGGTCATCCACTTGAGGGAAATTTTCTACTGTCCTACAAACCTCTGCACTTGGAGGCCCAACAACGTCTACAAGAAGAAGGTTGTGTAGTAGACATCAAAGGCGAAGACAAGGATCTTCAAGCTGGAAGAAGAACTTAAGTCTACACGCGATCGGGTTCAGTTATCAGGATCTTCAAGCTGGTAGTTGGACTGAGGGGCTTCGCTAGCTCCGATGTCTTGAATTCTTGTCTCACCGTCTTTGGGGTATCCGTGTCCAATTACTCCGACAGTAGCCCCGAAGCCTCCGGGCAACTTGGCAAAGTTGGCGGAGGTTTTTTGGCGAGTGTTCATGGAAATGATGATGAAAAAGAAAAAGTTAGTCCACGCAGATATATCAAATGTTTGCTTTTAGCATTGCAAGTATTATGCGGAGGGTGCCGACTCGGTTTCTTCCGAGCCCCCTTAATCTTTTTCATGTTCCCTCCACTTTTTGGCTTGTGCTCTTGCTTGCCGGACAGCCGCTCTGCGGTCTGTGGCTGAGATGGGCTGCGAAGTGGAGTGTACAGTACTCAGAGTCTAGGAGCAGATTCAACCAAGTAGATACTTGTAAAGGAAACGGCCGGATCGCCCGATCTGGTTTTCTTCCCGGACGTTTTTCGCGTGGGTGGCCTCTAGCGCTCACTCTTGCTAGTCGGACAGCCTCTCTGCAGTCTGTGACTAAGAGTGGGCCTTTGGTACTGCACACGGTACTAAGCCATCTGCAGGAATTAACGTCTCAGGCCAAGCGGCCAGCCCCCGGGCCAACTCTGGCTGGCGCCAGGGAAAACAGTGATGCAACTGTAATTAAAATGCGGAGATAGCCCCCGAGCATCGCTCGGGGTTATCTGTGCTTGCGTGATGCAAAAATATGCAGGCGAGGAGCTCACATTGATTTTCGTGTAGTCGCGATCGTCGAAGACAGCTGGCGCGACTCGGTGCTCGCGGAGCACGTCGTCGCTCCCGCTGGGTGTAGCCTTCGAGCCCTCGGGTACTCGAAGGGGGGTCCCGGCCGGTCAGGCCCGACCGGCCAGGCGGCGAGGTGTGTGCAACACCTTTTTCTTCTCTCTCTCTCTCTCTCTCTCTCTCTCTATCTCTCTCTCTCTCTCTCTCTCTCTCTCTCTCTCTCTCTGCCGGCTGCTGGCAGCCGAACAAAACTCTTCTCTTGTCTCTTGTTTTCTTCCATGGGGGCGCGCCAGCGCACCCACTAGGTGTAGCCCCTGAGATTCGGGCCGACTGCTAAGCAGTCGGGCCGGATCTCCCGGCAACTACTTTGTCTTCTT
>NC_041380.1:302055452-302059813 GCF_002162155.2 Triticum dicoccoides | reverse complement strand
TCTCTCTCTCTCTCTCTCTCTCTCTCTCTCTCTCTCTTTCTCTGCCGGCTGCTGGCAGCCGAACAAAACTCTTCTCTTGTCTCTTGTTTTCTTCCATGGGGGCGCGCCAGCGCACCCACTAGGTGTAGCCCCTGAGATTCGGGCCGACTGCTAAGCAGTCGGGCCGGATCTCCCGGCAACTACTTTGTCTTCTTATTCACGGGGGCGCGTCAGCGCATCCGCTAGGTGTAGCCCCCGAGATTCGGGCCGACTGCTGAGCAGTCGGGCCAGATCTCCCGGTGACTACTTTGTCTTCTTCTTTTTCTTCTTCAGCCGGCTGGGTGGGCGGACCCGGACACAGCAGTCGGGCACTTTGCAGCCGGCCAGGCAGCCAGCGGTCGAAGGCACATCTGGAAGTCGGACGCACACCTTTTTTTTGCCAGCTGGCTGTGGGCAGTCGGCCCTTGGCTTTTTTAGCCGGATCACGGGCAGCTGGCCCTTTCTTTTCTCTTCTCTCTTTCTGTCCGACTCCATGCGGGGAGCTGGACCCTCTTTTTTTGGTGGGGAGCCAGCTTGGCACTCGGCCATTAACTTTTCTAACAGTCGGGCTCCAACTTTTTTCTACCCGGCCGTCATTTTTCTTCCAGCCGGCCATTGGGCAGGAGGCCCTGCAAGGGCGCCAGTCGGCGCGAGGCAGGGAGGCGGGAGGTGACGGGCATGCGGACGCCGGCTAGAGCGGTGAGCCGGCCGCGCGCGTGGATGTCGGCTGGAGCAGCGAGTCGGCCCAGGCGGCGCGGGGCGTCTGGCCGAAGCACCGCGACCCGACAGTCAGCGCGGGAGGCCGGGACAGGGCCGCAGCCGGCGCGGTGTGGTTGGAGCCAGCCCGCATGGGGTCTGAGGCGAGGCGGGTTGGCCGGGGCGCGCAGCCACGCGGGCAGGGTGGACGCTGGCCCGTGGATGCACTAGCGGGCGGAGTCGGCGCGACGCGGTCGAAGCCGGCCTCGGGCGAAGCGAGGCGGCCGGGCGGAGCCGCGGGCGCATAGGGGCAGCCGGATCCGGCGCGACGCAGAAGGAGGTGGACCGACCCTGTGGGCGCAGGCGGGAGCTGGTAGGTGCTGGGGGAGCCAGACCGGAACAAGCAGCTGGCCCGCCCGAAGCTGGCAGGCGGCCGGAACAACGGGTCGGGGGTTGGGTGCGGGAACGCGCGCGGGAGCCGGTACGCCGCGGGTGCGCGAAGGGGAGGCCGGGCGCGGCCGGGTGGCGTGAAGTCAGTCGGGCGCGGCCAGACGGTCGGGAGGAGATCCGGCCGGTGCGAGGCGAGGCGGAGCCGGGCGACGGAGCCGACCTACGCGGAGCGGCCACCTAGAGACGGGGGAAGGAGGCGCAGCCTGCCGCGGGAAGCCGGTGCGGGGGCGCGGCCGACCGAGGCGGGACTTTGCTCGCGAGCGAGGACGTGGAGCCGCACACGGGCGGACGCGGGTGCAGGGGAGCAGAGGGAGACGCCGCTGCGGGGGAGGAGGTGGAGCGGGACCGAGCAGGCCGAGTGGCCGGAGCCGGCAGCGGGACTCCTGCGTGGGCCTCTGCGCTGTTGTTGGTGACAGCGCAAGGCGCAGGCAGAGGTAGCAGCCATGGCGAGGCGAACTGGTAGGCAGCAGTTTGGACTGTGGCGCTGAGGTAGTCACGGCCATGGTGATGTATGGGGAAATATCTGGGAAGTGTATGGCTATGCTTTGACCATTGTTTGACTCGCATCTAGCTAGCTAGCATAGATTATATATGGAGGGGCGAGCGCTCGTGTGTCGGCCGAAGCAAGGTGCTACACGGAGGGAAGCAAAGGCAAGCGGCGCGTGGATGGCCACGGTCGACCAAAACGAGGCTCCACGCACGGCGCGCGCGCGGACGGACGGCCGGCGTTGTGTTGGTGGTGACGAAGGTGGCGAGGCCGACGATGAGGACGCGCCGTCCCACGCGGCCGCTCCGGGGGTGGGTCGAAGTCGAGCCCCCGAGTGCTACCAGAGAGATGGCGCGACGCCGCGGCGGTGAAGATGAAGATGGTCCCACCCGAACTGCGAAACCAGCAGCAGCGCGGTAGCATAGTACCGCCCCACGGTGGGCGCCAAATGTCGTGGTATTCTCAAGGGGGGTGCAAGACGAATATGCCACAAGGTGGCTTCGTGTGAGTGCAAGACTGCTGCCGAAATATCCAGGGACGGGTATGCGAGTAGCACGTGCTAGTTTACCCAGGTTCGGGGCTCTCCGGAGAGATAACACCCCTACTCCTGCATGTCTGAGTATATCTGGTATATCTGGTACAGAGTTGCTCCTGGAGCTGTATCTGAAAGCAGAGCCACAGGCATCTGGTTTCATATATGCATGTATGTGGCATGCTCTAGTGGCTGGCCATGCTCATGGCTCATGGTCGTGAGCATGTGTATGCTCATGCGTGTGTGCATGTGAGGGTGGATGTATGGATATGTATTGTGTGGAGCTAGCTTACTATCTAAGCTAAGTGTGGTATGGGAGCAAGGGGGTATGGTGGGGTGTCATCCTTGTCCCCTGGATCACTTCATAAATAGTGCCCAGGGACAAGGGACACTGTACATGATGGCTGGGGTGACACGTGAATAGTGTCGGGTACGGCCATCACGTGGGGTCGTGTCAGGCCGCAGTTGACTTCGGGCAGTCGGCCTCGTGGAGGAGTCGGCAGCCAGCAGTTGGCCTGGTGGAGGAGTCGGCAGCCAGTAGTCGGCCTGGTGGAGCAGTCGGCAACCAGCAGTCGGCCTGGTAGTTGGACTGAGGGGCTTCGCTAGCCCCGATGTCTTGAATTCTTGTCTCGCCATCTTCGGGGTATCCGTGTCCAATTATTCCGACAGATATGAACAATAAGATGAATGATCATGTTGTTAGAGTTATGACTAGGGGTGGTAAAATGACTCAGGAACCTTTGTATCCTAAAGGCCATCCTAAGAGAATTGAGAAAGACTCTCAAAGAATTAATACTGATGCACCTAGTCCACCTAAAAAGAAAAAGAAAGATGATAGGACCTTGCATGATTCTAGTGAACCTACTGTAGACACACCTGAAAACCCAAATGATATTTCCATTTCTGATGCTGAAACACATTCTGGTGATGAACATGAACCTAGTAATAATGATAATGATGATGTTCATGTAGATGCTTGATACGTCTCCAATGTATCTATAATTTATGAACTATTCATGCCATGTTTACAACAATTTTATATGATTTTGGTATGATTTGATTAGAACTAACCCGAACCGACGTTGTTTTCAGCAGAACTACCGTGGTGTCGTTTTTTGTGCAAAAATAAAAGTTCTCGGAATGCGCTGAAAATTTACGGTGATTTTTTATGGACCAAAAGAGACCCCCGAAGCACAAGAGTTGGTCCAGAAGAGTCCCAAGGCAACAACAAGGGTGGAGGGCGTTCCCACCCCCCTAAGGCGCGCCCCGTGTCTTGCCGCTGCCTCGTGGACCCCCTTGACGTGAGACCAACGCCAAAAATTACTATAAATACCAAAACCCTTGAAAAGAAACCTAGATCGGGAGTTCCTCTGCCGTAAGCCTATGTAGCCATGAAAAACCAATCGGCAGCCCGTTCTGGCACCCTGCTGGAGGGGGAAACCATCACCAGTGGCCATCTTCATCATCCCCACGGTCTCCATGACGAGGAGGGAGTATTTCACCCTCGGGGCTAAGGGTATGTACCAGTAGTTATGTGTTTGATCTCTATCTCTCTCGTGTTCTTGATTTGGCACGATCTTGATGTACCGCGAGCTTTGTTACTATAGTTAAATCATATGGTGTCTATCCCCCTCTACCTTCTCGATATGACACTACAAAAAAAGACACATCCGTGACATTTTGGGCCGAACGAAATTTTTTTCTGTCATACATATGACACTTCTATGATGATAATTGTGACAAAACCCAGTATCATCATAGATGTGGTGGGCTCCTACTTCTATGACAAAAAATCATGACAGAAAATGGGCTTTTCGTCCTGGGCGGGCCGGAGACGCAGCTGCATGACATTCTTTGGGCCATCCATGACGGAAAAAACCGTGGTAGAAGCGAGGGCGAGGAAAATTTCAGGGAGTTCCCGGTTACGGTGGGAGGTCGGGGGCCGAGCGATGCGCACTTCTCTCGTACACGTATGCGCGTGTGTGTGAGGCGTTGGCTCTAACTGAACCCGAGCGAGGCGTTGGGCTCTAACTGAACCCGAGTGATTGCACTGCAAGCTACGCGTTACTGAACCCGAGCGATTGATCAATGGCTGTTAACTGAACCCGATCGAGCGATTCCTTTGCTACTGCTGCTAATTGAAGTCGATCGATGTTGCCTCTGGATGAACAGTGAGCA
>NC_041380.1:302048789-302055026 GCF_002162155.2 Triticum dicoccoides | reverse complement strand
ATGAACACGACGCATTCCGTTGCCTCCCCATGAACACGACGCATTCCGTTGCCTCCCCATGAACACGACGCATTCCATTGCCTCCCCATGAACACGACGACGACGCTGTTTCTCCGTTTCGACCCAGCCATGTACACGAGCCCTGGCCATACGTATGCGCGTGTAGGCGTTCGATACCCCACCCGTATGTACACATACGTGGCCGTATTTTCTTTCTTGCACCCTGGCCGCTGTACATACGTGTACATGCTACGTGCGCGCCTCTACTACGACACGTGCGCGCCTCTACATCGACCAGTATGTACGTACACATTCGCGACCAGAATGACAACACTACATACGCTTCGACCAGGTGGGTCCCGACTATCAGGCACTTCCTTGCCTGCGAAGATGTAGCTGGTGGGTCCCAGCAGTCAGCGGGCGAATCGTTTTTTTGCCCGAAAACACTTCCTTGCATGAGAAGATGTAGCTGGTGGGTCCCAGTAGTCAGGGGGAAACATTTTTTTCGCGAAATACAGTGGCCCATCCGGTGGGTCCCAACTGTTAGGTGGTGGAATCATTATTTTCCGAGTAATAAGGAGGCACTTCCTTGCTGCGGTCGTGGACCCAGCTGTCAGCCTCTCCATGTACAGTCCACGTCCGATGGAAGTCGTTCCTTGACCACATTGACCACGCCCCGCCGAGAGCACCAGGGCGGTGGACGACGGTGAGGCCTAGGAAGGGGACGACACGGAGGCAGGGAAGACTCGGCAGTTGTTTCCCACGCGAAGGGGAGTACGACTGTACGAGGGTTTATTTGTTCGTCTGCCGTCGCCGGAGAATAACAACAGGTGTGGGTGAGTAGAGGGATGGCTAGGCCAGCGATGGGAGTATGGTCGGGCGGTGAGGCCTGCGCGGCAGCACAGCCGGCCGCGAGGAGGAGGGAGCAGGCAGTCCCGTCGGCGCTTGTTTGAGCGGGTGGAGCAGGAAGAGCAGAGATTGAAGAAGCACGACGGCCGTTGGATGGACATCCAACAGTCAGTGCTTGTGCGTCAACCCTTTTTAGGAAAGCCTCAAATCTGTGGAAAACAGCATACAACCAATCTGCCATTATTTCTAATAATTTACAGCCCATTTGCTAATTCTTAAGGTTTTTTTGGAGCCCATATTATTTTTGTTAGCATTATAGCCCATATTGTGGCAACGGTTAAAAAATTATACGAAATTTTGCATATTTCGGTGCGGTCTGAACTATTTTTAATCCTGAAATTTTGACTCACATTCAAACTGATTTTAAAAATAAATGAATACCAATATAAAATCCAACAAATTCTCCACGCATAAAAATTAATGTAATTTAAAATCTTGAAATGAAAAAAAAGTTATTTGAAACTAATTGTCGGTTTGATGTGTTTTAAAACTGTACAACCCATTTCTCATTACTGATGGGCCATTTTCTCGGCCAGCCGAATGAAAGCTCTCCTCGCCTTGAAAGATTTGCAGCCCAACAAGCCTGACAAAGCGACTTACTTGGCAAATCACAAAAAAACCGGGTTGTTGCCGTGGACCCAGCTGTCAGCCTCTCCACGTACAGTACTCTTCCGATGGAAGTCGTTCCTTGACCACATTGACCACGCCACGCGGAGAGCACCACGGCGGTGGACGACGGCGAGGCCTAGGAAGGGGACGACGCGGCAGTGGAAGCCCGCACGGAGAGGACTACAAGGGTTCACTGATTCGGTTGCGGTGTGAGGCTACCATCGCCGCAGGGCCTGGCCAGCGGTGGGAATAGTAGGGGGCAGTGAGGCCTCTGCGGCAGCACAGTCGGCCACGGGAGGCAGGAGCATGTGGCACGACCGGCTCTGCTTTGGGCGGCTGGAGCAAGAAGACCAGAGGTTGAAGAAGTACTAGGGCTGTTGGATGGACATCGTACGGTCACTGGAGCTAGAATCGTTCATATTGGCTAAGTTGACAAAGCCCTTCGTCCCCGTCAACTTAGTAGGCCCACAAGTCAGCCTCCCAGCAAGGTGGGTCCCAGCTAGCCGAGGGAGTATTCATTTTTTTCTATGTAATAAAGAGGCACTTCTGGTGGGTCCGAGCTGATAGCGGGGGGACATTTTTTCGCCAAATATGGTGGCCCGTCCGATGGGTCCCAACAGTCAGGGGAAACAATTTTTTTCGCAAAATACTGGTGTCCTGTTTGGTGGGTCCCCACTGTCAGGTGGAGGAATAATTATTTTGCACGTAATAAGGAGGCACTTCCTTGCTGCGGCCGTGGACCCAGCTGTCAGCCCCTCCACGTACAGTCCACGTCCGATGGAAGCCGTTCCTTGACCACTTTGACCACGCTGCGCTGAGAGCACTAGGGCGGTGGACGACGGCGAGGCCTAGGAAGGGGATGACGTGGAGCCGGGGAAGACGCGGCAGTGGATGCCCACGCGTAGAGGAGTACGAGGGTTCACTGGTTCGCTGCGGTGTGAGGCTGCCGTCGCCGCAGAATAACAGGGGGTGTGGGTGAGTAGAGGGATGGCCTGGCCAGCGGTGGGAGTAGTAGGGGGCGGTGAGGCCTCCGCCGCATCGCAGCTGGCCACGGGAGGCAGGAGCACGAGGCACGACCAGCGCTGGTTTGGGCGGTTGGAGCAAGAAGACCAGAGGTTGAAGAAGCACTACGGCCATTGGATGGACATCGTACGGTCACTGGAGCTAGAATCGTGCATATCGACTAAGTTGACAAAGCCCTCTGTCCCCGTCAACTTAGTAGGCCCACAAGTCAGCCTTCCACTAAGGTGGGTCCCAGCTAGCATTTTTGTTGTGCGTAATAAGGAGGCACTTCCGGTGGGTCCGAGCTGATAGCAGAGGGAACATTTTTTCGTGAAATACGGTGGCCCGTCGGGTGGGTCCTAGCAGTTAGGGGCAAACGTTTTTTTCGCGATATACTGGTGGGAGTCCGGTGGGTCCCTGCTGTGAGGTGGAGGAATAATTATTTTCCGCGTAATAAGGAGGTACTTCCTTGCGGCTGCTGTGGTCCCAGCTGTCAGCCTCTCCACATACAGTATTCTTCTGATGGAATTCGGTCGTTGACCACATTGACCACGCCATGCCGACAGCACCACGGCGGTGGACGACGGCGAGGCTTAGGAAGGGGACGACGCGGAGCTGGGGAAGACGCGGCAGTGGATGCCCATGCGGAGAGGAGTACGAGGGTTCACTGGTTCGGCTGCGCTGCCGTCGCCGCAGAATAACAGGGGGTGTGGGTGAGTGGAGTGGAGGGATGGCCTGGCCAGCGGTGGGAGTAGTATGGGGGCGATGAGGCCTCCGCGGCAGCACAGCCTGCCACGGGAGGCAGGAGCAGGCGGCACGACCGGCGCTGCTTTGGGCGGCTAGAGCAAGAAGACCAGAGGTTGAAGTAGCACTACGGCCATTGGATGGACATCGTACGGTCAGTCGAGCTAGAATCGTGCATATTGACTAAGTTGACAAAGCCCTTCGTCCCCGTCAACTTAGTAGGCCCACTATACTGGGTCCCAGCTAGCAGGGAGAGTATTCATTTTTTTGTGCGTAATAAGGAGGCACTTCCTTGCGTGCGAAGATATAGCTGGTGGGTCCGAGCTGTCAGCGGCGATAACGTTTTTTTCACGAAATACAGAGGCCATTTCGGTGGATCCCAGATGTCAGGTGGAGGAAATCATTATTTTGCGCATAATAAGGAGGCATTTTGTTGCGTGCGGCCATGGACCCAGCTGTCAGCCTCTCCACGTACAGTCCACTTCAGATGCATGTCAGTCATTGACCACGCTGACCACGCCACGCCGAGAGCACCAGGGCAGTCGACGGCGGCGAGGCCTAGGAAGGGAACGACACGGAGGTAGGGAAGACTCGGCCGTTGTTTTTGTTTCCCATGCGGAGGGGAGTACGACTATACGAGGGTTTACTGGTTCGTCTGTCGTCGCCGGATAATAACAGCAGGTGTGGGTGAGTAGAGGGATGGCTAGGCCAGCGATGGGAGTACGGTGGGGCGGTGAGGCCTGCGCGGCAGCACAGCCGGCCGCGGGGAGGAGGGAGCACGCAGTCCCGCCGACGCTTGTTTGAGCGGCTGGAGCAGCAAGAGCAGAGATTGAAGAAGCACGACGGCCGTTGGATGGACATCCAACAGTATACAACCCATCTGTGGAAAGCCTCAAATCTGTGGAAAACAGCATACAACCCATCTGCCATTATTTCAAATAATTTACAGCCCATTTGCTAATTCTTATGGGTTTTTTTGGAGCCCATATTCTTTATGTTAGTATTATAGCCCATATTGTGGCCACAGTTAAAAAATTATACGAAATTTTGCATATGTCGGTGCGGTCTGAACTGTTTTTAATCCCGAAATTTCGAGTCACATTCAGACTGATTTTAAAAATAAATGTATATCAATATAAAATCCAATAAATTGTCCACGCATAGAAATCAATGCAATTTAAAATCTCGAAATGAAAAAAAAGATAATTGAAAATAATTGCCGGTTTGATGTGTTTTAAAAATGTACAGCCCATTTCTCATTACTGATAGGCCATTTTCTCGGCCAGCCGAATGAAGCTCTCCTCGTCTTGAAAGATTTGCAGCCCAGCAGGCCTGATAAAGCGACTTACTTGACAAATCACAAAAAAACTGGGCGAGCCATTTTCAGAAAGAAAAAAACTACTGGGCTGGTCTGTGGTAAACATAAAAGAAAAGGCTGTCTAGACAGGCCAGAGTGTCCCGCACAGCCCAGTTGACACCCTGCTTCCATCTCAAAAACAAATTAGATAAATGCCACTCCAATTACGGCGATTCATAAAAATGCCACTGCAATTTCCAAACTTTGAAAAATGCCACTGCAATTTTTGCAAACTTTGAAAAATGCCACTCTAGACTTCGAAAAATGCCACTAGAAATGGCATGAAATGGCATTTTTCAAAGTTTGGAAATTGCAGTGGCATTTCTCGGATACACCATATTTGGAGTGGCATTTATCAAATTAACCCGAAACAAAAATAGCTGGGCGAGCTGCTGGGTCCCTGGTGTCAGCCGCTCGTTGTGCAATTCTCTCGTTTATTGACTACGTTGACAATGGCATGGGACCCAGATGTCAGAAATCCACTAGGAGGAGCCATTTTTTATTGGCTTGAAATAAGGAGGCATTTGATTGCGTACTGCCATGACCTTGGCAGGTCCCTGCTGTCATCATCTCCACGTACAGTACCAGTTAGTCGTGCTTCGAAACTGATCGGCACGCCATTAACAAAATAAAGTTCGATAACTAATGCGGCACCTCGGGCCAACGCGGCTAGATCGCATTTTACACGAGAAATTACACACCATGTTTCGTTGACATGTGGTCCCGTTCCAACATATCAGTGAGACGACGGCGAGTAGTAGGAGTATTTCCGAACGAACGTGTAGGCCGGGGCGCCTCTTCATGAACCGTGGCAAACTCGCAACCGTCCACCGACTCTTCGCCTTTCCCTCTCGATTTGGAACTGTTGTCGCACGCTCTTCCTCTCCCTCCTCCATTTTCCTTCAGCCCTTCACCCTTTCTTCTGCCATTGTTCGATCGTCTTCTCCATGGAGGGAACAGGCCAGAAACGACCCCGTTATTCTTGCCCCGATCTGAAAGATGACGTGGTGGAGGAACTCATTGATCGGTGCGACATCATCACCTCAGCTAGCATGGCAGGTTCGTTCAAGCCCATTCTCGACTCAACTAATAACATCATTACAAAGAACCCAAGAGTCAAGGAGCGGTTTGATCTCCCTTATCTTCTTCGCCGTGACCCTGATGACTGGCGCCGGCACGATGGAGGCCTCACCCTGTGCCAGTTGATGCCGCTTGATAATGATACGTATGATGTTAAGATGCCATCGCTTGAGGGCAAGGCTTGGGCGGGCACAAATGGAGATTGGGTTGTTTACATTGGGTACAACTGCGAGTGGGAACTTGTGAATGTGTACACTTGTCACTGGGTTCCACTTCCAAAAATCTCAGCACACTGCCCAGAGGTTGAGCACACCGGTAATGTACGCGCATTCAAATATGATCATGGTGACTGTCTTCTATGGAAGATAGCAATTTTTCGAGTTCCCAACCCCTCTTGGAATTACAACAACTATCAAGTTGTTGCTATCTTCGACAAGCTTGTTGCCGTCCTTCGTGGTTCGACTCGATGGATATTGCTCAAAAATAAGTTTCTGTACACGGATGAGTACCGTGATGCAATTCAATACGAGGGCCTT
>NC_041380.1:302044522-302045942 GCF_002162155.2 Triticum dicoccoides | reverse complement strand
AGGGCCACCAGTGCATCGAAGAGGTTATTACCATAGTGGCCGTTGAGGGTGGCGGGCATCGCAGAGCCTAGGCGCGTCGGCTAGAGGCTTACGTCAAAGTCGTCCGCAAGCTTCTTGACAATGGTGAACTTGTCGAGGAAACCGACGAGGACCTCGTCGAACAAGGAGACGAAGCTGTCGTCCAAGCAGCCCCTCGCCCTGGTGGCCTCAAGCAATACTACCTAGAGACGTTCCTCAGTGTCGGGCCGCATGCCGGCGTCGTGGACCATCTGGCACAGTCGGCTGATGCTCGCGCTCATCGCCTCCATGGGTCTAGCGTAGCTTCTAGTCAACTGATCTTGCGATTCGAGTGATCACTTAGCCCTTGGTTAGCGTGCGTAGGTGCGTAGGATTTCGTACTACTCCTTGGCCCTCTACTGCACCTGCCTTTGGCTGTATGATAGGTAGGCCAGCCACCCCCTAGGGCCATGTGTCATTCACCCAAAGGCAGTTGCCGTAAGTCAATGAAGCTGCATCCCCCTTCGTGTCGTTGCAGCATAGTCATCTCACCGGACCTCTAGTTGGGGCCAAACAAGAGAAGTTTGATGTTTACTGGTTTATTGGTCCCCTTTGCATTTTGCGCCAAGTTTTGACCTTCGATTTAACTAATAAAATGTTAATGCATGTAAACAAAAATGTTGTGTAAGTCACCTTACGAAAACCAAATAATCCCAAAATACTTAGGCACGGTGCATTAACTCCCTCCTTGTTTCTTATTTCGTGACATATCAACCAATGAGAGATGTTGGCCGTGCATGCTTTCAATGACTTGAGACTACCAAACATGACATGCGGTGTTTAGTTCATTGCATGTAATCCTATTAGTACTCTAGTTAGGAGTAGCAAAAAAACATTAAGTTCTCTCACCGATAGGAATAAAACACCATGTATTTATTTACAGAGGAGTAGTACATTTTTGGTGACATGCATTACTAGATATTGCTAGTCAAATAATAAAATCCAGATGGACGTGGTAGTACTCCTAAATCCAGACGGTGGTGCTACTAGTACTAGTAGTAGTACTACCAATGTAGGAGTAGTAGTAGGAGTACTAGCACTGTACTATCCGTTGGTCCAATTATTACGTGCTGCTCCTCACAGTGAAGTGACAAGACCCTACGCCGGAGATGACACTTGAGTATAGGCATCGTGTTTGGCATACCATAGTCAGCCTCACCATCTGCAGTCACTATCATCATGGCTGTAGAGCTAGGCTTCTTACAACTAGCCCTGTTTGACATAATTTCCCATGCGTAGATGCCCGTGCATTGCACGGAACACCAAGATTGGGGGTGGACGGCTCCGGCAGCGGCCATCACGCCAGATTTTTCCACGGCCTTCTACTCCTAGATATGGTGGGGAGGAGATGAGGCTGATTGTG
>NC_041380.1:302040910-302044512 GCF_002162155.2 Triticum dicoccoides | reverse complement strand
AACATCATTACAAAGAACCCAAGAGTCAAGGAGCGGTTTGATCTCCCTTATCTTCTTCGCCGTGACCCTGATGACTGGCGCCGGCACGATGGAGGCCTCACCCTGTGCCAGTTGATGCCGCTTGATAATGATACGTATGATGTTAAGATGCCATCGCTTGAGGGCAAGGCTTGGGCGGGCACAAATGGAGATTGGGTTGTTTACATTGGGTACAACTGCGAGTGGGAACTTGTGAATGTGTACACTTGTCACTGGGTTCCACTTCCAAAAATCTCAGCACACTGCCCAGAGGTTGAGCACACCGGTAATGTACGCGCATTCAAATATGATCATGGTGACTGTCTTCTATGGAAGATAGCAATTTTTCGAGTTCCCAACCCCTCTTGGAATTACAACAACTATCAAGTTGTTGCTATCTTCGACAAGCTTGTTGCCGTCCTTCGTGGTTCGACTCGATGGATATTGCTCAAAAATAAGTTTCTGTACACGGATGAGTACCGTGATGCAATTCAATACGAGGGCCTTGTGTTTGCTGCCACCACTCGTGGCACTGTTTTTGCATGCCATCCTAGTAGTTTCGGTACGTTTGTCTTCCACGGTAATTATAATTGTTTCATCCACATGCATGCGGGTTAGCAAGTTTCCCTTTACTAATTAACCTTCTTCTTGTGTTTCCAAGGTACTGTGAACATCCCACCACCTATACTTGAAAAATTTTATAACCAAGGGGGAGATGCCAATGGTGATGATCACGAGCAGCGCCCATATACTCTATGGCGCCTGGCAATTAATTCCGATGGATCACCTCTTCTTGTGTGTATACAGCCCACTGATGATGTTACTGCTAAGGAAGCAGGTGTCTCCCATGGTCGCACTCTCCGGACCTATTCCAACACTCGTTGCATGGTATTCGCGATGGATACTAGTGTGCTAGTGCCAACTCATTCTCCCTGGCACAGAATTGATAGTCTTGGAGAAAACTCGCTCTTCCTTGGACAAAACTATCCGATGATGGTGAAAGGCGATCCAACTGATGTTGACACATTTATGAGAAGCAACTGTGTCTATACCTCAGACATTTGGGTGGTTCCCTACCCTGGTACTGATATAGTAGGCCGCGTCAGCCTGGATGATCGGTCATGCGTTGGTCTCCAGATCGACAATGGATGGCCCGTCCCAGAGAATCACTTGTGGTTCAAAGCAAGCGTTTCCAACGCCGCGGAATGGTTGAGTTGAAGTTCATTTCATGGCTTGTTATTTGTTGTGTGGTGAAAACTTTAGTGTTTATAATGTATCCTCGTTGTCGATGTGGGTTGATGACCTGTTGTATGTAATAAAATGATATGCCTGTGATAAACTTACTAAATTTATGAATGGCTTTCGAGTCGCTTCTCTAAATTTGTACTAGCTTCACATGCTTCGCGCGTCGGGCGGGTGTTTTTACTGTAGCCATATGTTAATGTGTTCGTTGTACGTAACCAGCACCTCGAATCCTCGATACTAGTATACTATATACTAGTAGGAGTAAGTAGTAGGAGTAGTAGGGTGGCATGGGCCGGAACAAGCATTCACGTCCAGGAGAACGGCACACGCCACCACCATGACATCCATCTGACACCATATTATTTCTTGGAGTCCGTGCTAGAGCAATCTCTTCAGCCTCGTCGTTTCTCTAACTTCAGCCATCGCGTGGCGGGCGAGGTGGGGGTTTGCCGATAGTCGGTTTCCTTAACTGCGGTCCCACTTGTAAGGCCAACTCCAACGCACGACCCCAAACGGACCTCCGTTTTGCATGAACTCCAACGATAATTTTACTACTCCTGTAAGTTGGATTAGTGCCTTCTCGATGCATTCATTGTTGATCTGCGGAGGCTCGATCTTGTGTGCTTCTTTCTTCTTCGAGTGTAAAGAAGTAGACGTTGCTTCCTCGCATCTAGTCTCACATCTAGCCTCTATTCTAGTAGGAGTATCAACAAGTGCACTAATCTCATCTGAGAGTAGAACCGAAGATTTGGTCGGGTTCTTCCTCCTTTTGCCAACACGTGGGACATCCAGCATCCAGGTCGTGTCATGAAAGAAAATAGAGTGGTAGTTGAAGCCACGAGATGTGCATCTTGGGTTAAACTGTAAATAGAATCTTACTACTATTGAGTAACTCCAAAAGCAGCCACCGAAGATCTTTATTGGATTTGTTTTTCATCACCAGCACGTCGAGGTGAAAGATGTGCAGGTTTAGTGGGTCCTCTTGCGTTTTCACTGACATGTGGGGCCGCATGTGAGCAAACAGACGATGGGCTCCATGCGTCCGCTGGCTGGCTGAGAAGAGAGATAGAGGAGGGATGAGCACGGACTGCAGGAAAGTTGTTCTACGTACCTCGATATAGGCTCGATATAGTGGGGTGGCATGGGCCATAACTACCATTCACGTCTAGCAGTACGGCACACGCCACCCACACGAGTCCCATCCGACACCAATTTTCTTGGAGTCCGTGCTACAGCCATCTCTTCTCCCTCCTGTTTTCTCAGCCATCGCGCGGTGGGCGGGGTGGGGGTTTGCCGATAGTTGGTTTTCTCAACTGCGGTCCCACTTGGAAGTGAAAATGCAACACCGCACGCATTCCCGCTTGAGCGGCGTGCCGGACCAACCGTGTGGGGGTGCGACACGAACACGGCAGGCTTTTCCTTTTGAACTCGTAAATTGTAAAATTTGGTTCTGCTCCATGGCGCTACCGATAGATAGAAAATAACGATTTTGCCTAGAGTAATGAGAAGTTTGGTTCTAACATCGTTCATGCATGGAATACGTACGAAAATTATGAAGTTGATGCGAAAGGTAAGATAAATACTGTAGTATCATATACTACTACATGGATTTGACAGAAAGATAAAAATACATACAGATCCATCAACGTTCAACGACATCCTCACGCCCTAGTGCGCCGGGTCACCAACCGACGTGTGAGGAGCAGCGGCGTTGGCGGCGAGCTCAACGTGCTTCTGAACAGTGCCGTACAACGTTGCCCTGCGCTCCAAGAAGGCCAGCGTCCTATCGTCCTCCTCTTGCATGTAGTAGTCCTTGTGGACGATTTGCGCATAGACGTGGGTGATTATGTCGATGGTGTCTTGCTGCGCCAGGCGCTACGCGGCGAGCGCGACCTCGAGGTAGACATTCTCCGGCGCGACGGCGGTCAGTCGCAGGGCCACCAGTGCATCGAAGAGGTTATTACCATAGTGGCCGTTGAGGGTGGCGGGCATCGCAGAGCCTAGGCGCGTCGGCTAGAGGCTTACGTCAAAGTCGTCCGCAAGCTTCTTGACAATGGTGAACTTGTCGAGGAAACCGACGAGGACCTCGTCGAACAAGGAGACGAAGCTGTCGTCCAAGCAGCCCCTCGCCCTGGTGGCCTCAAGCAATACTACCTAGAGACGTTCCTCAGTGTCGGGCCGCATGCCGGCGTCGTGGACCATCTGGCACAGTCGGCTGATGCTCGCGCTCATCGCCTCCATGGGTCTAGCGTAGCTTCTAGTCAACTGATCTTGCGATTCGAGTGATCACTTAGCCCTTGGTTAGCGTGCGTAGGTGCGTAGGATTTCGTACTACTCCT
>NC_041380.1:302036292-302040900 GCF_002162155.2 Triticum dicoccoides | reverse complement strand
CGTGTCGTTGCAGCATAGTCATCTCACCGGACCTCTAGTTGGGGCCAAACAAGAGAAGTTTGATGTTTACTGGTTTATTGGTCCCCTTTGCATTTTGCGCCAAGTTTTGACCTTCGATTTAACTAATAAAATGTTAATGCATGTAAACAAAAATGTTGTGTAAGTCACCTTACGAAAACCAAATAATCCCAAAATACTTAGGCACGGTGCATTAACTCCCTCCTTGTTTCTTATTTCGTGACATATCAACCAATGAGAGATGTTGGCCGTGCATGCTTTCAATGACTTGAGACTACCAAACATGACATGCGGTGTTTAGTTCATTGCATGTAATCCTATTAGTACTCTAGTTAGGAGTAGCAAAAAAACATTAAGTTCTCTCACCGATAGGAATAAAACACCATGTATTTATTTACAGAGGAGTAGTACATTTTTGGTGACATGCATTACTAGATATTGCTAGTCAAATAATAAAATCCAGATGGACGTGGTAGTACTCCTAAATCCAGACGGTGGTGCTACTAGTACTAGTAGTAGTACTACCAATGTAGGAGTAGTAGTAGGAGTACTAGCACTGTACTATCCGTTGGTCCAATTATTACGTGCTGCTCCTCACAGTGAAGTGACAAGACCCTACGCCGGAGATGACACTTGAGTATAGGCATCGTGTTTGGCATACCATAGTCAGCCTCACCATCTGCAGTCACTATCATCATGGCTGTAGAGCTAGGCTTCTTACAACTAGCCCTGTTTGACATAATTTCCCATGCGTAGATGCCCGTGCATTGCACGGAACACCAAGATTGGGGGTGGACGGCTCCGGCAGCGGCCATCACGCCAGATTTTTCCACGGCCTTCTACTCCTAGATATGGTGGGGAGGAGATGAGGCTGATTGTGAGAGACAAGGAGTTGTTTGTAAATAGGGAACACGTGCGGGCATATTTTTGCAAAAATGGAGAAGCTTGGTTTGTATGCGTCAGATCTAGATCCGACGGCTATTGGTGAAAGATGGGAGGCACACCATCATCACCAACTCAGGACCTGTTTGATTCGCAGGATTTTGAAAACGCAAGAATAGGACACGGCAATATTACGAGTTTCAAACTGATATTACAAATGTTAGGAGTAATGCTGCACCTATGAAGAGGGAATTACTAGGAAGTTTACGTAAGAACTTTCGTTACTTTAGGTGGATGCAGCAGCATCGTACAAACTAAAATCCACCGCACTGACAAGTCACTAATGGGCAAATAAGTTTTCGAGTCTCTGGCCACTTGATGTTTCAAAAACAAATTCAGCTTCTATGGAGAAATGAGCTCCACCATGTACCCGCGCGGGTGTGGCTGGGCACGAAGCGTGAGTACGTGCACGGTGCACCTATTCTCTTCTTGTATATGTACACCACCTACGTGGGGTTGTGCGAGAGAGATACAAACCTAGAGAGATATAGTGTGTGGGTTCTTGAGAGTTTTTTTTGTGTGGGGGGGGTCAATCAAAAAATTTAACATATGCAATGTGTGTGAAATAGAGTCCTGGATATAACATATATATAGAGGGGGCGATCCATGAGAAGAGAGTGGAGGTATCGTCGGCTTGAGGTGTCCATAGAATCGAAGATAGGGATGATGATGTGTGTGTGTGTGTGCGTGTGCGCGCGCGCGATCGATAAAGAGTGTCATCGAATTTGTGTGTGCCCACGTCAAAGATATAGAGTGGCTGGCCTACTAGAACGTGAGATGGGACATGTGCAGTTTGTCTCTGTGGCATGGATACCTACCTGCAGCGCTCGACTATCGGTGTGTGGTGGGGGAAGAGGGAGGCCCAATTAACTATAGAGGTACAATGGCTGGTATATGTGTGGAGGAGGAGAGAGGCCTACCTTATGTATTAAGGAGATCGATCTGCCTCATGTATTAAGGGAGATCGATCGGCATCCATGCATATATGCAGGAGACTAATAAGGTTGGGAGAGAGACAGAGCTAGAGTGTTGGAGGGGGTGGTAGTGGAGTTGCTTCTAACAAATGGTGGGATAGGCTTGCTAGACAAACGGAGGGCATGCCCGCAATATCAATAAGAGAGGAGATGGTTGCTTGTTGTCTGTGCACGTGCGTGTGAGAGACGGGTCAGGAGGCATGCACGAATGATGAGGGGGGACGATGTGGCTGTGGTAAGAAGACGTAACTACATAGGAATATCAATCGTCGTTTGTAAGAGAAAGGAGAGACATAACTTGTGAGGTACGTCGATCGATGGGGGGTAGTTAAAGTCGATCTAGGTATATGTTGGGAGATCAACTGGTATACGTGCATGTGTTTGTTAGAAGCAAATGAGGCACGAGGAGAAGGATAGAGAGAGAGAGAGAGGGATGCATGTAGGAGGTGGTACGAGAGGCATACTATATCGAGGGGGAGGAGTGTGCGAGTACGAGAACGATGAAAAGAGTGGTGGGAGTGAGGCATGGACTATGACAAGAGAAGAGGGGAAGCTTGTGTTTGTGCTAGGCACACCTGTCTAGAGAGGCATATCGATTGATGTGTGCCGTAAAGAAGGAGCTGGGGGGCCTACACACACCGTGGGTGAACGACCTAAAGTGAAAAGACGAATTTGTGCGATGGAGCTAGAGAATGCTGAGGGAGGGTGAGAGGGATGCGGGCGTGTGCATGCACAAGAGGGAGGGTGAGAGGGTTGTGTGGGTGTAAAAGACGAATAGAGATCATATATACTTCATTATAAAAAGCGAATTCGGATATTTGAAGAATTTATCATAGTGTTTCGAACCGACGGATGTGTGAATATATATAACGGTGATATACATGGTGTGGTTATGAACATGGTATACTACATTTAATATATTTTATCTCTACTCTTATAAAAAACGGAGTTGTTGATGATGGTGTACCTGCCATCCTGCATTATAGGACGTCTGATTTATATCTGGCGGATAGCAAGGAAACTATGATGGTTGAAGTTGGCAACAATCATGATTGTAGATTCTTATTGAAATAGAGAAACGAATTCAAATTTAGTTCGAATTGCAGCGGTAGTATAGACATTTGGAATGCACTAAAATGTTAGTATGAGTAGGTTACATGCATTATACAGCAAGCGAAAAAATTTAATCGGACATAACATGGATTCATACTCCCTCCATCCATCTATATAGGGCGTAATGAGATTTTTAAGACCGCCTTTGACCATTGATAAGATTAATAGTACATGACATGCACAATGTGAAAATTATATCATTGAAAGAACCTTTCACAAACGAATTTAACGGTGTGCTTTGTGTAAGTTGCATGTCATATATCATTGCTCTAATATTTGGTCAAAGTTAGCATCGAAAAACGCATTAGGCCCTATATAGATGGAAGGAGGGAGTAGCTTTGAATAGCATTTGTATAGTAAAACGGGGCAAGACCCTCTCTTTGTGTGGTGTGAATAGTTTTATTTTTTTGTTTTCTTTTTGGTTGATGGAAGTGCGAATTGATTTGGTATGTACAAGTACAATATTACTACACGTTAGGCTTGTCCCTAAAATTCAACCCGCGTCTTGTTATATCCCGAAAATTCAGATATCATGCTCCCAAAACTGGCGCCTTCACAACCCGCGCCTTGCTATCCCGAAATTACAACGCGCGTGAAAACTCCCTCCAGCTGCCAAATCCCGACATGCGAAATCCCCCTTCTAACCCTGAGCCGAAAGGGCCACTAGTTAAAATCGGTGGGGGGTACTTTTGTAACACACCCTACATTTTGGACAAGCACGTTCCTAAGTCATGCTTCACCCCCTCCCATCGCCGCCTTTTCGCCATTCGAAATCCCAGGCCGCCATAACCTCTCCGCTCCAGCCGCGAAACCCCACCCTCCTCCGTCTGCCATGTCACCGCTGCCCAGCCGGAGCCTCTTCCCCGACGACGTCGTCCACCGCAACAGCTCGACGTCCCTCATCCACCTCCTCGGATGAGGATCCGTCGTCCATCTCTCCGTCCCGCCGGTTCAGCCGCCCCGTCCTCCACCTCCAAGAGCTGCTCCGACAATCGCCTTGTCTATCGCGGCTGCTCCATCCCCACAGCGCCGCCTTAACCTGCTCCACCGGAACCGCATCATCCTCATCGACTCCTCGGACGAAGCTGAGGCCTACTCGGCGCCACCAAAGAGGTTGTACACTCATCGCATCGCACCTTCTCCTTAACTCGACCTCCCGGCGCCAACGGTGCTCCATCCCGCACCCCCATGGAGCGGCTACCTTGAAGTCGGCGCCGCGGGCGACATCTCCATGGCGGCTCTCCCCAAGTGCGACGCCCCTTCGGCGGCGATGTCCATACTAGCCGGATCTGCTGCTACTGCTGCTCCGGCTCTCGCTCGATCGCTCGCTCGCCCAGCTGCTGCTGCTGCTCTCCCCCTCGCTCGTGCTGCTGCTCTGCTCTGATTAAGCCACACTTCAGTCGACTGAATCGACTTTTGGGTTAGTCGATTTTCAGGGGTTGGGGGGCTCGCCGGAGTTAAGGAAGAACCACCCGCAGCGGGGACGGGGGCTCGCCAGAGAGGTACCCCACTATCTATCTTAGGGTTCAGGGTGGGGGCGGGGGGCCTAGAGGGCTGGCCG
>NC_041380.1:302023107-302036282 GCF_002162155.2 Triticum dicoccoides | reverse complement strand
GTCGACTGAATCGACTTTTGGGTTAGTCGATTTTCAGGGGTTGGGGGGCTCGCCGGAGTTAAGGAAGAACCACCCGCAGCGGGGACGGGGGCTCGCCAGAGAGGTACCCCACTATCTATCTTAGGGTTCAGGGTGGGGGCGGGGGGCCTAGAGGGCTTGCCGGGGCGGTGGTGGCGAGTTGTTTCGGGGCGGCGAGGCGGCACTGGGGCCGGCGGTTCGGCCGGTGGTGGCTGGCGGCTCAGGGGGGTGCAGGTTGAAGATGAACTACATGCCCTCCCTAAACTACATGTCAAGTACCTCTCTGCTACCATTGCGTTCAGTTTCGACAGTAGCATTCAGATTCCACAGTAAATTTCAGTTTCGACAGTTAAAGTTCAGAGTCAACAGTTTTGACCTCATCTGTTGTAGTCAGGTGGTTTTTGGTGATGTTAATTTAGATCTATTTTACATCATCTATTGGAGATGCTATTAGAATCCCACTTGAGATTGACGATGTCTGTCTTGTGCTGCTTCAGCCTTGATGTCTTACGGCTCACCGGAGCTGCTCCAACGATAGAATGATCCATCACAACAGAGCAGTGCCCTAGACGCCGTCTACAGATTCCTCAGATCTTCCTCCACACCTCCGACAGCCACCTCTGCCTCAACTGCTTCAGCGACAAACCCAATGATGCTGAGGTCGACACGGCTACGTCAAAGAGGTTGTACACTTGTTGCATCACTTATTACTATACATTCACGTCGATCCATTAGGGCTATTTTGGTTCAATGGAAAAACATCGATCCACTGGTTGTTACCATCACTCTAAATTTCTACATGCTCTCCTTACATAATCTCACCATATTTTTTGTATGCATGTCAGATATTGTACATAGTCATGCTGAACATGTGGAGAAAAAGAGAAGAGTTTTGCGCCGCAATACAATGTCATGCAGACATCGCTCCATGGTGGGTTCAATGGCAAACCCTCCCCACCCCTCTCCAGATTGTAATCCAGAGGAAGATATCTGTTCTGAGGCGGATTCGAACGCTGCTGACCACTCCTATTTACCCCCCAAGGTGTTTGCTCTACTTTGGCATGATGATGTTAGTCATATCATGCATATGTTGCCTTGCAGTGCCTACTTTTGACATCATATATGCCATCTGCTTAGTTTAGACATGTTCTGTAATGCCACCTGTTTAGTTTCTATATCATATATGGGAACTATGCAGTCTCATGTCTTTTAGATGGCCATAATATATGTGAAATGTGCAATGCCATCCTATTTAACCAGGCATCATATATTTGAATGATATCTTGCCCATCCTTTTCTACATTACATTTCCATTTGTCGACAATGTTTGTACATTAAACTACTCTTCTTGTGAATCAGCCATTTGGGTCAGAGACGGAAAAATCTGGAGTGAAAACAAGGCCTTCAGAGAAGACAGTGCTACCTGTCGAAGCAAATCTCTTGTTGGGTCCCGATAGCTCCTCAGAGATGGATTCAGAGACAGATGACCAGTCCTATTCCCCCACTGAGGTGTATGCTCTAACTTGGCACGGTTATACTGCTCATATCATGCATACGGTGTCTTGCATTGCATAGTTTAGACATCATATACACAATATTCAACACCATGTTCTTAGTTCAGACATCATATCGAATGCCCTCTGTTTAGCATATAAATCACATATGTGAATTAAATGATGCGATCCTGATTACATAGATAACATGTAGGTGAATTATGTCATGCGATCTTGTTTAGTTATTCATCATATCTTTGAATTATGTTATTCTATGCTATCCAGTTTAGATAGACATCATATATGTGAAATTATGTCATGCTATCCGTTTTAGTTAAACAATATACATGTCAACTATTTCATGCCCTCTTTTTTCCACACTATCTATTGCATCTGTCTCTCATACAATGTCTGTACATTCAACTATGTTTCCCTTTTATCAGCCATTTGAATTGGAGCGGGTGATGCCAGTATCTAGCGGACTAAAAACACGATCTTCAAATAAAACAGTGCTACCTCTTGGTGGAGATAGCACCCCGGTTGTACATGCACAAGAACCAGCCCTACCACACATAACCCAAACTCTCGCAGATTGTACCCCTACTACGATGGACAGAGAACCAGCTTCACCCAATCTAACCCCAACCCCAGCCAATAGTAACCCAGTTCCTGTTGACACAGCACCATCTCCACCACAGAGCTCCCAAACAAGAGCAGTTAGTAAGGCAGCTCCAGTGCCCAAAGGGCCAGTACTATCACGGCGAACCCCAACTCCAGCAGTTAGTACGCCTATTCATGTGGAGGAAGCACAACCAGCTAGTCGTAGTTTAGCATCTATCGCATTTGATGTTGTTAAACCGTATGTACGTATCTTCCCATCTTGGAAATATTATACTAAAGATGAAGGAAAATGCCAGTTGCAGGTGTTTGTCCAGGAGTTATGTGTAAGTAATGTTATTCATGGCAATTACTTTGCTTCGTCCCATACGTCCTACCTCCATGATGGTTATAATACAGCAAATTTTCCCATTTTTCTCTATAGAGAAGGACCGATTTGGAAACTCAGGATGAGTTAACCTGTGCTAATACCTTTTCTATCTTCAAGAATTCTTAGTGGCAGTATCAGAATTACCTGAAGAAAGCGTACTTCACCGGCAAAGAAACTCATCAAATTCCCTTACGTTCTCTTGAGACACATTTACTGGACGATGACTGGGAACGCCTTGTTCTGTACTGGTCCCGAACCAAGAATGTGGTAAGGTCTATGAGCTCATTTTCTATTTTTAAGTATTATATTCTTGCATCTTACTGTACTCTGTTCATGTAGAACAAGTGCCTAAACCTCAAGAACAACTGTTCTAATTTAAGATTCCATTGCTACCATAGGACATAGATATATGTTTGTTTGATGCTTTTATTATGTACTAGTACTTGGCAATAGAAGACTTGGTAGTTTAATCCTGTCCACCGTACTAATGAACTGGTTCACCAAAATGAGTTTCATATACAAGTACATGCTAAACTTGTTATGTGTCTGCTTGTTTCTTATTTTAGAATGCTGACAGAATATTGGGGAAGAGTGCCTTATTAAGCAACGGTAAAGGAAGTAATGCAAATAAGGTTCAGGATAGTGACACATCCTGTCTTGGTTAAGTGTTGGAGTTACTGGCCACTACCGCTTGCACAAGCTATTCAAACTCACTGTCTGAATCAGTTCGGTTTCTTGAGTCTCAACTACAAGCTGAAAGACATCGATACGCTGTGCTGCGACAAGAAGCGGAAGGACTGCAGAAGTCCCTGGAGCATTCAGATGCATACTTTCTGGTGCAACAGCAAGCGTTGGAGGATTTTAGCGCCAAACAAGACAAAGCTAATCAGCTTGCTAAGCATATTGCCAGCATGGTGGATACCCAGGATAACTTTTCTTTAGCTCTTTTGAAGTTGTTTCAGTTATGCTCTTGTTTTGCTGCCGCGTTTATTTTCCCTGGTGGCCAATTTTGACGGCCAGTGTATATGATATGCTGCTTTGTTCCCTATATTTGCACTGGTGGCGAACTTTGATGCCTAGTGGATGTAATATGTGTAATAGGCGTGATAGCCTAGCGTTAGTTGCTTGCTTATTTATTTCCTTGTTGCCTTGTTTATTTGTTTGCTTGTAGTCATTGCAGTTCTTTTTCCGCGGTTAACTAGTGGCTGCAATAACATATTTTTCAAAACTAGGCCACAATAACCATGGGCTAATATTTACTGTAGTTACACTGGGCCTCCTACGGGTCATAGAAACAGTGGGCCTTCTACGGGCCGTAGAAATAGTAGGCCTTCTACGGGCCGTAGAAACAATGGGCCTTCTACAGGCCGTATCATCAATGGGCCTTATACGGGCCATATGATCGATTGGCCAAACATGGGCCAATAACAGGCCGCATTATGGCCGTAAACGGGCTAGAGTTGGAATCGTCCGTTCATGGGCCGACCGTAATGGGCCATCATTAATAGGCCGTATTTGATGATGCTATGAAAATGGCCCAACGTATTAACAGACCACAAACGGGCCGACTGTAACCACGGGCTGAATTTGGCCCACAAGCAGAAAATGACAGTAACGGGCCGTAAGTAAACGAATGCTGGAAATGAGCCCAAGAATAAATTGGCTCTGAGAAGGTAGAAAGATAACATGGGCTGGAAACGGCCCAACGGAATAATGGGCCATTAATGGGTATAAAGTGATACACTGTTCATTACGGGTCAGTTTCACCACGGGCCGTTAATGGGTGTAAAGTGATACACTGTTCATTACGGGCCAGTTTCACCACGGGCCGTTAATAGGCCAAGAGTTACATAGGGCCTCGTATGGGCCGAAAGACGTCATGGGCCATACATGGGCCAGAAGTGAAAACGGGCTGGAATCATATTGGATGGCCCAGATGATGCTACTGGGCCTAATTCGGATAGGGCGTAACGGGCCTTGGGTTAGTGGGCTGTAAATGGGCTATATGCGAACAGGCCGTTAACAGGCTTTACATGGGCCGGCCCGCCACCTTTTGACCAAGTCAAACGGGTCGGCCTTTTCACAGGAATGGGCCTCTGTTGGGCCGTGCCACGTGTCGACGTATCATAGGCGCCTATCTAACCCACTGACGAGCTGACACGTGTTTCGTCCGGCCAATAAGAATTTTACACATGGAATTTCCCCATTGGTCGGGGCTGTTAATGGGTTATCGGATCCAAAACTCGTCCCGATAGCTTAACAGCGTTCCGTTACGGTGGATGCCACGTGTCGGACACCCTTGACGAAATCACTTCTGTGACGCGCGATTTATCATCATGGAAGTGGACACTTCCATGATGGTAATTTTGGTAATGTCATGGAACACTTCTACGACAGCATAGGTATGACTATCTTGATTCTGTCATAAATTTGTCATGGATGTACATGCATGCCAAAAAATGCGACCTAGTGTGACAAACACGTATCATCACGGAAGTGTATTTTTCTGTAGTGTGAATTGAGTTTTACCTTTGGGTTTCACTATTATCGGATTGAATACTATTATGGATTTGAGAACACTTGATGTATGTCTTGCATGGGATACCCGTGGTGACAATGGGGTGTTCTATTGATTCACTTCATGTATGTTTTGGCACTCAACTCGCGGATTCTCGAGGTGACATTGGGGTAATCTATGCATAGGGGTTGATGCACATTTTCGTCCTTGTTTCTTCGGTAGGAATCTTGGGGCGCTATTTGAGGTTCTTTGTGTTGGATTGAATATTATGAATCTGAAGTTGTTTGATGCATATCGTATAATTGATCCAAGGATACTTGTGGTGACATTTTAGTGTCTAGGTGACATTAGGGTTAATTTATGTGTATCATATGGTGTTATTTTACTACAAACTCTAGGGCTGTTTGTGACACTTATAGGAATAGCTCAATGGATTGATTGGAAAGAATAACTTTGAGGTGGTTTCGTACCCTACAACCAATTTCATCTTATGTTCTCCGCGATAGGAACCTTGGAGTGACTTTTGTTGCATGTTGAGGGATTTCCATATGATTTAATTATGTTATCATTGTAGAGAGAACTTGCACTAGTGAATGTATGAACCCTGCTAGGCCTTGTTTCCAAGCATTGCAACACCGTTTACGCTCACTTTTGTTACTAGTTACCTTGCTGTTTTTATATTTTCAGATTACAAAAACCTACATCTACCATCCATATTACGCTTGTATCACCATCTCTTCACTGAACTAGTGCACCTATACAATTTACCATTGTATTGGGTGTGTTGGGGGCACAAGAGACTCTTTGTTATTTGGTTGTAGGGTTGTTTGAGAGAGACCATCTTCATCCTACGCCTGGCATGGATTGATAAACCTTAGGTCATCCACTTGAGGGAAATTTGCTACTATCCTACAAAACTCTGCGCTTGGGGCCCAACACGAGTCTACAAGAAGGTTGCGTAGTAGACATCAAGATCTTTTCTGGCACAGTTGCCTAGGAGGTGAGTGCTTGAAGGTATATATTTAGATCTTGCAATTGAATCTTTTAGTTTCTTGTTTTATCATTAGTTTAGTCCATAAAAGAAAACTACAAAAATGGAATTGAGGTTGCCTCATATGCTTCATCCTTTTAATGTCTTTCATGAAAATGATAGAAAGGAAAATTGTGCTCAAGTGCTAGAAGAAGAAGTCAATAAAATATTTGGCACTAAATGTTTGAATGATGAGCATGATTGCAATGTTGTTAGTATGAATTCTTTGAATATCCATGACGCTAATGATATGCAAAGCCATAATCTTGGGGATGCTATGTTTGATGAAGATGATATTTTTTGTCCCCCAAGTTCTGATGAGAAAATTTATTATGATGATAGGATGCCTCCTATTTATGATGATTGAAATATTTATGAAAGTGGGTTTGGAAGAGTGTCAACTTCAGATAATAATGATCCCACTATTTTGGAGGGTGTTGAATCTTTTCACAATGTTGATAAAAGTGGATTTGGAGAGGTCATGACTTTATTTAGTGACGAATCCACTATTTCAGAAGAGGTTCCAATTGATTATGAGAACAAAGCTATACATGATGATTATTGTGATGACATGTATGCTATAAAGAATAATAATAACCATGAAACTTGTTATCATGATTTTAATTCTCAATTGGATTATGCCTCGCATGATAGTTATTTTGTTGAGTTTGTTCCCACTATTATCCATGACAATAAATTTGCTTATGTGGAGATTAATAAAATTTCTATGCTTATGCATTATGAAAAGAATGCTTTATGTGATGCTTATATTGTTGAATTCGTTCATGATGCTACTGAAAATTATTATGAGAGAGGAACATATGCTTTTACATATCTCAAGAATATCAAGTTTCCTGTCTATGTGTTGAAAATCTTGAAGTTTTGGTTGTTTTACCTTCCCATGCTAGTTGATTCTTGCTCCCATAAATTGTTTGCTCACAAAATCCCTATTCATAGGAAGTGTGTTAGGCTTAAATGTGCTTTCCATGTGATTCATGATACTCTATTTGTGTTTCAATTCTTTACTTCTTTGTGAGCATCATTGAAATTATCATGCCTAGCTAGAAAGGCATTAAAGAAAAGCACTTGTTGGGAGACAACCCAATATTTACCCCTACTATTTTTGTGTGTTCACATGACTAGGATATTGTATTAATCATTTTTTATAGCTTTTGTTTTAATAAAGTGCCAAGTAAGACCTTTGGGATGGTCTATGGTGATAGTTGATTTGATCTTGCTGAAAAACAGAAACTGTTGCACCCAAAAAAATAATTCTCATTTTTTACATAAGCGTGATAAAATCCTGATTATTTTTTCACAAGATTTATATTAAAATTTCCCATGTTGTCCTAATTTTCAGAACTTTTGTAGTAGCAGAATTATGGTTGTTGTAAAGATTACTACAGACTGTTCTTTTTTTGACATATTCTGTTTTCATTTTGTTTTTTGCTTATTTTGATGAATCAATGGGAAATATAGGAGGGTATGAACCATGGAGAAGTTAGAATACAGTGGATATCAATATAATTTTAGAATGAGTTCACAACAGTACCTAAGTGATGATTTGCTTTATTATACTAACAGAGCTTATGAGTTTTCTGTTGAGTTTTGTGTTGTGAAATTTTAAAGTTTTGGGTGAAGTTTCGATGGACTACAGAATAAGGAGTGGCAATAACCTAAGCTCGGCGATGCCCAAGGCACGCCAAGGTAATATTCAAGGAATACCCAAGCAACTAAGCTTGGGGATCCCCCGGATGGCATCCCCTCTATTGTCTTCAATCCATCGGTAAAATTATTTTAGGCTATATTTTTATTCACCACATGATATGAGTTTTGATGGAGCATCATTTTATTTTGTTATTATTTTCTTGTTGTTATTTAGAGTAATGTTTTCATCTTTTAGTTCAATAAAAAGGCCAAGTGTATCCTTTACCATGCTTATTTTACAAGTCTATATGTTGCTGTTTTGAAAACATAAAGTTTTCTATCATTGTCTGAATATTTGTGAAAATTCAGAATGTGATAAAATCTTGAAATATTTACACAATGAATAAAAACAAATTTTCTTTACTCTTGTAATTTTTCAAAAAAATTAGAGTTAGCGAAGTATGATTCTTCTTGCATCGTGTATAGACTGTTCTGTTTAGACAGATTGTTGTTCTGTTTGCATTGTTTGCATATGTTTTATTGTTTAATGATTCTATATATTTGAGGATAGGAGTGTTAAACTTGTAGAGGCATTTATTATTCAATGTCAAATTATAATTTTAGTGATTTTCTATAGTAGAGAATGATAAGGTTTTGCATGGATTTATACCACAAGTTCTTGTTGAGTTTTGTGTGCATGAAGTTTTTAAGATTTCGGGAAACTATGATATCAAAGGAATTAAGGAGACACAAGATCTCAATCTTGGGGATTCCCAAGGTATCCCTAATTAATATTTCAAGATGTCTCAAGTAGCTAACCTTGGGGATGCCCCGGTTGGCATCCCACCTTTCTTCTTCAACAATTATCGGTTAGCCTCGGTTGAGCCTATGTTTTTGCTTCTTCACATTGGTTGTGCTATACTTGGAATGTCATTTTATTTTGTTTTGCTTGCTATTTGAATAAAATATTAAGATCTGAAATTTTTAAATGAGAGAGAGTCCTCACATAGCTAAATAATTATTTGACTACTCACTGACATCCACTTATATCTTTTTGGAGTAGTTTGCCATTTACTCTCGTGCTTCACTTATATCCTATGATTAAATGGTTGATTGAATTGAATATCATAAATCTGAAATTATATATGTTTCATATGCTTATCCCATGAGGAGTAGTGACTTCACATATAAGAAGTAGAGGTGTTAAATTTATTGAAAGTTAGCAAACATAGTATTGGTCACTTGAACAATTCATGAAAGAATATTGAAGGAAGAGAGATTTCACATATAAATATACTATCTTGGACATCTTCTATGATTGTGAGCCCTATTAATTACTTTCAAACTTCAGCAAATTAGTTGAAGTTGGACAAGGAAGACAACATAATGAGTCATTCTTGGGTATATTTGTATAGAAGTTATATTGTCTTGGATCCTCCAACATGTGGTGCTTGCTATTTAGAATCTTTTGCTAGCCAAAATTTCTATATGAAGCGGGAATATTGCTCGTGTATCCAAAATCCTTGATCCAAGTTTCTTCCATGAGTGTCCACCATATCTACCTATATGCGGTATTTACTTGCCATGCCAAGTAAATTTGCATGTGCCAAACTCTAAACCTTCAAATAACTAATAGAATGTCCGTGCTTTGCCACGGGCTTTTGAAATATTTTGCTTGACTTATGTAAACATAATACATGTTAAATCACATGTTAGAGAAAAGATAACACAAACACAATCGGGTAATAATTGAAGTAAAATTTACTTGCGATGTAAATTGATAACAAAAAAGCAATTTGAAGATGTATACATATAGACTAATTATCCAACTAAAAATCTTTACAAATTAAGATCTACATGACGTGCTTAAGAAATTCTCGCACAATATCAGAAATATTGCTTTTAGCTTCATTCGCATAATATTTGAGCAAGTATAATAAAAACATCTTCCTCGACTCATCCTCATTATACACAAGCAATATATGTAGTTAGCACAAATACTTTAGGTCAAAGGTCTTACAATATGTAATGGAGAGTACAAACTAGAGGAACAATTCCTTACCGTCACACGAGAGCATAAAATAAAAAGTAAAATAGCCGGACACATCTCTGCCATTTCCTAAATTCATTTTATCTTGAATATAGTGATATTAAAAATAAATGCCTGTATTTTGAATATTATGATAATGAAATATACAAATTTACCAGTCTACGCTCATTGGAATACCAAGCGGAAATAACATTGCCATCTAGATACATCTGAATGCCCGTGTGTTTCCATGGAACAACAAATTTAATACATCGATAAAATATCATTTTAATTCACAACAAGTCACTTGCCGCTTATGATTTCTTTACAACAAATATCACTTTGTATTACTGTTAAGACAAAATCATGACTACTGTTAAGACAAAATCCATGACTGCATTCAAATTTGAGGTGGACATATTTAAAATGACTAAATCTGGGGAACTCATGCCTTCTACTCCACAATGATGAGAAAGACGACAATGGACTTGCCTTCAATTTCACTATGCACTCTAGGATACATTAATGAGGTCTCTTCTTCACCCAACTCAGACAAATAAATACTACTCTCTCTGTCACAATTTACCTATCGCACATGTGTCACACATTTCAAAATTTAAATGTACTCAAGTGCTTTGATCAACAAGTTTTCGCTTACATGTCACAAAATTTATCATCAAATTTGTATTACCAAAACTCCAATGGTATAATTTTATGACACATAACACATATATTATCGATTAAGTTTGCTGGTCAAAGGTAAATCATAGAGAGAGTATATACACACTACTGTTCTTACAAAATTTAATCTATGAAAACATCTTCTCTTCCCCCTTGCAATCCATCTCCTCGGCTTTGCGGCAAGCTTTTTTTTGCAATAGAAGCCACACTTTAATATGAAAATGAAACATACATCATTTGGTAATATCCACACATTCAACAATGGAGTTGAATGTCACTAACTCTGCTCATCACTACAACGGGATCTGCCTTTGCCATACACGATGCTTCCAGCAACATCACAACAAATGCTCTATCAGCTAACAATCATATAAACATCTGCCATAATGATTAAATGATATTTTTGTTGAAACTTATATACATATCGTCGACATATTTCAATGGGCATACACTACTTGCCATGTGTTACATCAAAATATATGACCACAACATCTGCTCTCCTTCCCCTCCTTCCGTCTTCCATCGAGACAGGGACCTAGACTTTGTGCCGCTCTTATTGATTTAGTGAAAAAGTTATTTATCTCTATTAGAAAACAAATGCTTAGATAGCATCTGCATGTCAAGGAAGGATTATGTGGCTTGGATAGCATATGCAAGTTAGGGAAGAATTATGCGACCGTGTAATATTTGGACAGGAACAAAAGTCTTGAAAACATAAAGGTGATGTCCATGAAGACAAACGATAGTCTTATCGTTTCTTAGCTTTGAACTTTCTTATTAGTGTACCAAATTGGCTCAAATATGTACCTACAGTCTAAAAAATAAGAATGAACGAGATCATACAATCAAGATGGAGGTTGTCATGCTCTTTTCTTTGTGCAGATCATCAACATGAATGAACAGGTACATAAATAGAAAATGATGAAATTGAACTTATTCTGCCGATTGGTCTTAGAGCATTGTATAAAATTGATACTCCCTTTGATCAATATTACTTATCGCTCAAACAGATGTATCTAACATTGATATACGTCTAGATACATCCATTTCAACAACAACTAATATGGATCAGTGGGAGTAATAGATCATGCAGTCAAGTGAACAATGGACAAAGCACTAAACATTCCTTGGGTCCTCACACACTCGACAAGTGGACGATACTCCTTAATAACTATGATAAATGGATTTCATCTAAACATACTATGGTAGACAAATTAAATGGAAAGAGTACTATGTGCTTACTTAAATTCGTTGTTGTTATCAAGATTGGTAATGATGTTGCAGAAAATGTTCTGGAATATCAATCTAAAGGAGCCAAATTATCAAAGCTACAGAATGATTGGCTTAGTATCTTGTCTACAATTTTAGATTAACAATTATTTGACAGTTTCTCATCAGCCGGGCTTTAAATACTGATCGTTCCATTCTTGAAGTGGAGTTCAAACGGCGCAGTGAGAATTTCTACTCAAAAATTAAGATAACGTATTGACATGCAAGTTCAATTTAAAGGTCAACTTTAATGCCAACCATAAATCGACCAGAAGTGCATCTAGGCATGGATGTTACGGAGCTTTCAAGTAGTAACAATAAACTGCAGAGATAATAGTGTACCTCTAAATGTAAGACCGTCCAAGCAAAAATATTTTTGTTGTTAGTACAAATGCAGTTGATGTTGCCAAAATAATTCATCTTCTTAGTCCATAAAAGAGGAGAAACATAACACCAGAACATCTTAACATAAGTGATCCAAGTTGTTTTCTTGCGAGAGTGGGAACCTACAAAAGATTGATGCCCACAGCCCACCTCATACTTTCATGAATTTTGTTACTTGACAAGATATGCAGACGAACCTTGCTATACAAACGACAAGATTCAGACGATTCCCATGTCCACGACAGAGCAACGGCCACTGGATTTGTAATCGTCCACCTTTTGTCGTCTATAGAGAAGTTTCGTATGCATAGAAACCTTCCATGTAGAGATGGAACCTTCATCAAGCAAGGAAATATGCCAATCATGACTCAAGGAGATAATTTCACTTACATACATTAGGGAATTTATCAGTTGATGCAACCAACTTATAAGCCCCATTAATCAAGTCATTGTGTTTGTTGGATCAAGCCTTGTTTGAACAACATGAGCAACTGCAACTCTTACTTCATCTATCAGAACTACACAATAAAACATACTTATTCATTTGAACTTCAAAATTTTAAATGAACAGTGTCAAAAATAAATAAATGAATCGGAAAGTAAAGAAGAGTGTTTTATATTTGTTCGAAGGGAAAAGAATCTGATCTCTACAACTTGCCATTTTGAGAAGAAAACTAACATAAAGATAAACCAATTTGGCATGTGATGCTGCTATGAATTGTGTATGTGCCCTTCTTCTCGGTTTCTCACATACGACAAATTAGTAAAGCATTAGAACTTTGAAGGAGAGAACTTTACATTCAATTGAATAAAGCAAGATTTAGGCATCAGCGGCTTATAATATTTGAAAAATAAATAACACAAGATAAGAAGAAATAAATTAACCTTGTGTCATGCTAATGAAAATGTATAACATTAGAGAAGAGATGACCTTCAACTCTGAACGATCAAAAGAAGTAGCGCACACAGTGCATAAAGAGTAACAACATCTCAAACTATATGTTTAGAAAAGATGCTTCTTAGCTCTGATAACCGGTTTAGCAATCATCTGATCAGTCCAAAAGTGCATATGTTCTATCTTAGATTAGGCTAACTCAGTAACTTCTTCCACGATTCTA
>NC_041380.1:301998911-302020879 GCF_002162155.2 Triticum dicoccoides | reverse complement strand
CCGTCGCCCCATGCAGTACCCGTGCCGCCTTCCCGCCCCCTGGAGCCCGCCCCGTCGCAGGCCGCTCGCCTGCCCCGCCTAGAGGATGCAAGCCGCGACGGCCGCCCTGCCCCGCCCCACCGCCGGAGCCCCGCCGCGCCACCACGGCCGCCGGAGCTGCACCGTTGCCGGCCTCCCTTCCCCTCGGCCTCCTCAACCCGCGCCCCTCCCCATGGCCTGCCTCCTCAACCCGCGTCCCCTCCCCGTGGTGAGTTGCTCTATTTTTTAGATTTAGTTTAGGTTTGTTTAGTTTAGTTTGGTTTACATTAGGTTACACTACTGTAGGATGCTACTAATGCGACACTACGATTAGAGACCCCTCGAGAAACTGCGTGTGATGCAATAGTCGCAAACGATGCTGTATGAAAACCTTCAGAAATGTGTAAAACGTTTGCGATGACGGATGCATCAAACACGATTCAGGCTTTAGTTGTGTGTGCGATGAAGGGCATACAGTTCAGTTCAATGAACTATTTGCGATGAGGAGGAACAAAAGAAACGAGCGACCAAATGAAGGTGTGTGCGATACGCAGCATACTGTTCACTCGGATGAACTGTTTGGGATTAGGCAACACAAAAGAAACGGTCAGCCAGATCAAAGGTGTGTGCAATATACGGCATGCGGTTCACTCGAATGAACTGTTTGTGTTGAGACATGAGAACAAAAATAGTTCAACTTAACAAGATGTGTGTGATACGCGGCAAACATGTCTGTAATCAGAAATGTGTGTGAAGACCGATAATAACACAGACGGTTGCTGCTAATGAGACTTGTGTGTTGTGCGATGGGATTGCATACAGAACAACAACATATATATATATATACACATACACTTATAAGGACATGCTTGCATAACCAAATTAAACATCCACTTACCTAGGTGGCTACTACAACCATGGCATTTGCACACACCAAAGTAAACTATTACATGCATAATTATATAGGTGGCTACTACACACATGACATTTCCACACACACCAATAAAGTAAACTATATACTACATGCATGATTAACTAGCATAAACGATCATCTGATCATCATCTACTTCTTGTGATGCTTGCTCTTCTTGTGGCTCGATTCAGGCTCGTCGATTTGGGTAATGAGGCACTTCCTCATGTCAATGATCCGCCTGTGCATCTCGTAGCATGTGTACACGCTCTTGGCCGCGAACCTGAGGTGAGGTTCATCCAGTTGTCGCATCCAGGCCTTGTGCCAGGATACGGGACTTATTCTCTGGGCATCCTGCTTCATCTTTTCATAGTAGGGGTCGATGATGGCCGATGCGAGTTCGACCAGGAAGTCCTGCTTCATGCTCCCCAGACCTTGTAGTGGTCATGGATTTCAACAACGTTCTTGCAGGCCAAGCCCGTAACATTGAGCGCTTTTACATCGTCTTTGGTATCCACCATGGCGAACTTGTAGTCGGTGCCGTTGACAAACCTGTTGAAACGGTCGCAAGGCTATGTGGCCATGTACTAGTGGTAGATGAGGACATGATAGCGCACACACAACTGGGCGACGACAACCTTCTAATCTATGCCGGGACAACCTTATGATATATGCCGACCACCTTGTACTTGTCTCCAGCAAACAACTGCTCAACGTTGTTGATGCAGTCGTCCACCACGGCCGGGTCGATGGTGTACACCACCAAGAGACATGTCTCCCTCGCGTGGGTCTCCACTCTATGCTCGCCGAACTCCGTTGGAGCGCCACCGGACATCCCCTCTCTATGTTTCGTCGTGGGTGTGCTTGTTGTGTTGTGGGGCGTGATCGAAAGGTTGAAGAGACTAAGGTTATAATGGCCGCGGGAATTAAAGGGGAAGTCAGACGGTCAGGAATATCGGCCGGCCCTAGTGGCTGTTCTAATTTGCAGCGCGTAACTCCATCATGTCGCACGTAACTGCATCGTGTGGCAACGCGCGTGGCGCAACCACATGCATATGGGGCCCCCGACGTGATCGTGCGCACGCCCAACCGCTGGCAGAGCATGCGCGGAGAGACGCGAGCAGATCGCTCCGCGGTCGCCTCAAGGAAAAGTTGTTCACTAGCCGAGCGCACCGACGGATGCGACAGAGCACGCCGCGGCACCTAACGATGAACACAGCGCGATGCGGCACCTAACGGCATGGAGAGCTTGCCGAGGGACGCGAGAAGAGAATGGCATAGTGATACGTGGCAAATAAGACGAACTGTGCGAGCGATGTCGGAGACATCAAGCACGAATCATATTAGAGTTGTGTGTGCGATACGTGGCAGACAGTTGATCCATCCGAGCTGTTTGTGATGGAATAAGCTGTGTGTGCTGCGGGCAAACGCTTGCTGGTGTACAACCTTAAATTTAACCAAAAAAGTGTTAATGCATGTTACAAAAATTGTATAGCTGGAATCTATGTTCAAATATGACTCCAACGATATAATCTATGGCGACATGCATTTGTTTTTTATTAGTTAAATCCTACTTATAAACCAGGATGGGGGTACAGTAGGTAATTAAATCGCAAACGTTTTTTATTAACTATATGTGTACATGTCCTCTCGTCCTCCTCTTGCACGTCTTGTCACCCTGCTGCCGCAGATGGCTTACAGTGCAAGCTTGCGCAGCGCGCGGGGGTGTTCTTTTGGCCAAACGGTGGCGCCGATGAATCGTTGGTGAGCCCGTTCCCATGCAACCTCGCAGATTCCCGCGCATGCTTCCCGCCCAACTCGGTGAAATCCCCCAAAATCCCAATGCTTACCGGCCTGCTATAAAAACCCTCACGGCTGGCGAGTCCTGTGTCGTATTTTCCCCTCCCTCCCTGTAGCTTATCTCGTCAGCTTCTCCCATAATTTCCAATGGCACCGGTCCGTCGTCGTCGCTCAGCCACTCCGCCGTCATTAGAGGACAGCTCCAGCTGGGAGGCTACACCGCAGCGGTGGAGCAGTCCCCGGCGTAGTGTAGTGCGCGTGGCGTCCCTGTTGGGTGTGCGCAGAACACCCACCACACACTCCGCTGCCGCTGCCCGTCGGCAGCTGTTGCCGGCCTCCATCGCCGCCACACCAATGTCAAAAGCCAGGGCCATCTCCCGCTCTGCCGCCCGGCCCGAAGGCGGGAGGTGGCCGTCGTGCCCGCCACCCCACTGCCGGCCATCATGGCCATCACCTTCTCTGCCACCGTGGCCCGAATACGGGAGGTGGTGGTCGTGGTCGCCACCCCATCGTCGGCCGCCGTGGCCGCCAGCCCACCGTCGACCGCCGAGATCATCACCCGCTCCGCCACCACCGCCCGAAGGAGGGGGCGGAGGTGGAGGCCCGCACGTCCGTCAGCGACCTTGCGCGCTACATTGAGTTCCTACGAGAGGAGGAGGAGCGCCTCGTCGAGCATGCAAAGAGCCTTAACGCAGCCGTGGCCGTAGCACACGCTGATGCAGAGGCGAGGAATCAGGAGATCTACGAGCAGTCCAGCCGCTTCGAGAGGGATCGTCTGGAGCGGCAGTGGGCATTCGAGCTGGCGAGCGTTGCTGAACATGCAGCGGCGGCAGGCATCGTATTGCATTTGTCCAGCTTGTCGGTAGGCTCCTCCTCCTCCTCCTCTACCTCTTACTGAGCGTGCTCAGCATAGGAGGGGCTGCCGGAAGTAGCACAAAGCCCCTCTGTGGTACTAGTAGTAGTATTTAGGGGCTATTTTGTTCAGTTCATCTGACTATAGATGTGTGGTCTAACTATACAACGTACTTAAAATTAGTTAGTATATATAGTTGAACTAGCTATTTCAGTACGTGGTTGGCAACAATTGGGGAGAAGTTTGGTCGGTTCAGGTGCGAGTTGAACTGTTTGTATAAATTAATAATGACTGTTCAATCTATGAATGAAATCTATGCTTAATTACTAAAATTTTAGTTGCAAAAATTACATAGTGCTAATGATTTCTAGCTGCATATTTTGATAAATCGCAATGTTACAAGGATTGACACATGGCAACATTACTAGATCAACAAATGTAAATCTTTCCAGTTTGACAAATGGCAACATACCCAATATGACAGATGCAAATCTTACCAAATTGTTTGTACCTGGATGCACACGGGTCATCCAGAACAACCGTTTGCATTGAAGGGATGCACAAATCCAGCACCGCTCTCACTTTGCATACGTGTGTTCTATCTAAATCGTTTGCGATTAAGAGCTGCAAAAATCCTGCTTGGCACATTTTCTCTGGGCTTCCTGGGGAAGCTGTCGGTTTGCATACGGGTGTTCTAACTAAAACATTTGCGATGAGTGTTTTATATTTAAAAGGCGAATTAAACTGCGGCTTGGGCGCCATTAGTGGAGAGGACGCTAGCAGGGCGGGCGGCCATGGAAATCAAAGGGCTCGCTTCCCAGTGAGCCTGCGCAGCGTATAGCTCGCACGCTTCTCGGTGAGCCTGGCACTCGAGGACAGCTTACACGCCTCTCGGTCAGCCTGCACACCGGATGGCGCTCGCACGCCTCCCGTTTAGTCAAGGTCAAGTAGCTGTCCGCACAGCACCTCCTACAGCCATTAAAACCAAGACACGTGGCGTCACATGAATGGTTAACAAAATTTTAGATTTACTAGAATTTAAAAACCAGGCATCTCAATGTTGTGCCGACAATCAACGGTGCCCTGGTGTTTGAAATTCATGCCCATTTCTTGCATGGGACCTAAGCATGCACCCAAGGACACATATTTGATTTTTCAACCAATTTATATGCACTGGAGCATGTGCATGTAGTTCAAATTTGAATTATGCACATAAATGCATTGAAAACTCGGTTAATGCATAAAAATGTCCAAACGAACCCCGAAATCACAAAAATTCACACAACACTCCTGTTGTTCTATGTTGACATGAGAAAAAAATTGAAAGCAATAAGAGGCAATGGATATCATTTCATCCCCAAAGGTGGGATGTTCCCTACCGAAAACCATCATGCTTGTTGTGAGAAGCTCCGGTTTGTGAGAAGCATATACCCAAACTGCCCCAAATGGGACAAAATTTGTACCACAGCATGTTGATGCCGCTCCATGATAGCATGCCAAGTTTCATGAATTTCAGATGAGTTTTGGATTTACTAGAATTTAAAAACCAAGCATCTCAATGTTTTGTCGGCAATCAACGGTGCCCTGGTGTTCAAAATTCATTCCCATTTCTTGCATGGGACCTAAGCATGTACCCGAGGACACAGATTTCATTTTTCAACCAATTTATATGCACTAGAGCATGTGCATGTAGTTCAAATTTGAATTATGCACATAAATGCATTGAAAACTCAGTTAATGCATAAAAATGTCCAAACGAGCCCCAAAAAATCACAAAAATTCACACAACATTCATGTTGCTCTATGTTGACATGAGAAAGAAAATGAAAGCAATAAGAGGCAATGGATATCGTTTCGTCCCCAAAGGTGGGACGTTCCCTACCGAAAATCATCATGCTTATTGTGAGAAGCTCCAGTTTGTGAGAAGCATATACCCAAACCTCCCCCAAATGGGACAAAATTTGTACCATGGCATGTTGATGCCGCTCCATGATAGCATGCCAAGTTTCATGAAATTTCAGACGAGTTTTTAATTTACTAGAATTTTAAAACCAGGCATCTCAATGTTTTGCTGGTAATCAACGGTGCCTTGGTGTTTAAAATTCATTCCCATTTCTTGCATGGGACCTCAGCATGCACACAAGGACACAGATTCAATTTTTCAACCAATTTATATGCACTAGAGCATGTGCATGTAGTTCAAATTTGAATTATGCACATAAATGCATTGAAAACTCAGTTAATGCATAAAAATGTCAAAACGAACCTCGAAAAATCACAAAAAATCGCACAACACTCCTGTTGGTCTATGTTGACACTCGAATTTTTGTGAAAGTAATAAGAGGCAATGGACATCGTTTCGTCCCCAAAGGTGGGACGTTCCCTACCGAAAACCATCATGCTTATTGTGAGAAGCTTCAATTTGTGAGAAGCATATACCCAAACCTGCCCCAAATGGGACAAAATTTGTACCACAGCCTGTTGATGCCGCTCCACGATAGCATGCCAAGTTTCATGAATTTTAGATGAGTTTTGGATTTACTAGAATTTAAAAGCCAGGCATCTCAATGTTTTGCCAGCAATCAATAGTGCCCTGGTGTTTCAAATTCATTCCCATTTCTTGCATGGGACCTAAGCATGCACACAAGGACACAGATTTGATTTTTCAACCAATTTATATGCACTGGAGAATGTGCATGTAGTTCAAATTTGAATTATGCACATAAATGCCTTGAAAACTCAGTTAATGCATAAAAATGTCCAAATGAACCCCGAAAAATCACAAAAATTCGCACAACACTCCTGTTGTTCTATGTTGACACTCGAAATTTTTTAAAAGCAATAAGAGGCAACGGATATTGTTTCGTCCCCAAAGGTGGCACGTTCCCTACTAAAACCATCACACTCGTTGTGAGAAGCTCTGGTCTGTGAGAAGCTTATACCCAAACCTTCCCCAGATGGGGCAAAATTTGTACCACGACATGTTGATGCCGCTACATGATAGCATGCCAAGTTTCATGAATTTCAGACAAGTTTTGGATTTACTAGAATTTAAAAGCTAGTCATCTCAATGTTTTGCGGCCAAGTGACGATGGCAGGGAATTTGAAATTCATTCCCATTTCTTGCATGGGACCTAAGCATGCAACCAAGGACACGTATTTGATTTTTCAATAAGTTTATATGCACTGGAGCATGTGCATGTAGTTCAAATTTGAATTATGCGCATAAAATGGCTGGAAACCCCATTTAATGTATAAAAATGTACAAACGACCCCTGAATCATTCCAATTTTTTTGACGACACACCTATAGTTGCATGTTCACTACAGATAAAAGTTCTAACAATTCAAACACCATCCTTTGTAGCTGTGACCCCATTACGTAATTCAAATGATCAATACGATAAATCAAGTAGATTGCACACGGTTTATTATCACCAACCGTGTGAGATGCATCACAAAATATCTTGGAGCACCGTCGGTCTGATGACACTTTGTGCGCCAGTTTTTTGGCTGAAGCTATTTCAAACTTTTGGCTTCCATGGAAATATCTACCTTCCCGCCCCTCCCCCTTACCAAAAGCCACATTTCCCCTCTTTCCGTTCCTTTCCAATTTGAAACCTTCACTCCTTGCTTGCAGCGCCGCCGCCTCCTCGCCGGCAACCCTCCTTCACGCTGCTCGGCCTCGCCTATCCAGGCAGATAATCCACACCCGACCCCATCCTCCTCCTCCTCCTCCTTATACATCCCACATGCCCCCGACCACTGGCGTGACACCTTCCACCCAAATCACCGACCCCTCCACCAAATAAGCACCGACCTAAGCCATGGTGCACGAAGTATAGCCAGGACCTCAAAGAGCATTTGACAGCGAAGAAGGAAATCGCGGACGCACACGCGGATGAGGTCGCGATGGCTACCATTCATGCCGACCCCTAGGTCTTGAAGGAGCACCTTGCCATTTGCTAGCTACGCCGGTTATGCATGCTAGGTTTACCCGTTGCGTGTGCTGCTCCTGCCTTTCCTTCACAAATTCTAGTGAATTGTGCTATCTATTTTTACCATGCAATATGTTGCTCTAGTGTATATGTTCTATAGGTCATGTAGTGTGGTGCTTACTTATTAACTGTTTTGTTAATTAGTTGTAGTCTTCAGTTAACTGTTTGGTTCAATTATGCAAATGTGATGTTCAATTCTTCAGGATGCAATTTTGTGTTGTCTTCCATGTGAGAAATAAATCGAATTTATCTTTACAAATTGTGGGTGCATTCTATTATTGTATACCATGTGAGGAATAAATTGAATTTGGATGTAGTAAATACATGAGAAACAAATACAAGTGCTACAGTTGGCTGTAGTTAACTGTTTGGTTAACTGTCTGATCTTCTATTAGGAGTATGTTATATTGTGCAATGTGGTGCTAAGTTAATGTTTGGTTCATTTGTTGTGGTGTTTAGTTAACTGCTTGGTTCAATGTTATATTGTGCAATGTGGTGCTCAGTTAATATTTGGTTCATTCATTGTGGTGTTTAGTTAACTGCTTGGTTCAATTCTGCAATGCGATGTCCAATTGTTGTGGGTAGAATTTTGTATTGTTGTGCATGCGAGGAATAAATCGAATTTGGCTACACTTAATAAATGAGAAACATATACAAGTGCTATATTTCCTAGTTCTTAATCATGCTTGGTTTGGATAAATGGGTTTTCCCTGTGGCTTGAATTAATCTGATGAATCTGCAATGTGATTATTTTTCATCAACATATTTTACTGATAGCATGCGAACCCTTACTTAACCTGTTGACTAACTACATTATATGCGTTGCACGGAAACAATGGGAAGCACTGAGGTTTACAATCGAGGTTAGAACGTGCATGGTTCGTTGTCTAATAGAACATTATTGTGCAATTGCAGGAACCATTCTAATATTTAGGTTTTTAACAATTTGGTCTTGCACATGTAGGTCCTGCTGTCAGAGGTTTTGACCCACTGTTCGACCCTTTTTGCATATGCGGAAATGAGTTGTCCATGAATATCAGTTAAGTCAAGAAACTCAGAAAGATTGTTAGGATAAAGAAATTAGCGACAAAAAATGACAAGATCTTTGTCTGCACAATGAAGAGGACATCAGTTCATTACAGGACGGTACCAACTACTATACCTTGCCTTTTTTATTCCTTTGCCCCATTTCCAATATAGAGAAGATATTTATGCACATCCTTGTTTTCAGGCCTTTCCAAAGCAGTTCAGTGATGATTACCTCTCAAACCACCTGTATGGTCAGGAGGCGAGGAAGGTATTCATACAACACCCACGGTTCAATATTGAAGTGTTCCTGAAGAGGACGAAGGATGGATGGTCAATCATCCACAGGCACTGGCCCAAAGTTACAAAGACCTTCAACATCAATGAAGGATCAATATTCGCCTTCTGCTTCAACAGTTTTCCAGATGAGATACATCTATCTATCTACCGTCTATGATGCTAATTTCGAAAGGTTATAGATGTTGCATGTGAAACTTGGTACTGGTGTAGTTGTGCAATGGGGTAGCTGAGTGCTGAAGCTCTATGATGTTGTACTCTGATGTATTTCAATTATGAAAATGAAATACATTGTGTGCTTAATATGAACTATCAATTAGATTAATAAATGGATTATAAATAATCGGATAATTAGCCTGCTAGTGGTGAATTAGCCTCCTAATTGGGTTTTGCTATTGCAAACTGTTGTTAAAAAAATACCGTGGGAGATGACCTCAGGCAATGCACACAGTTTCTAGGAATAAACCGTGTTGAATCAATGAACAATCACACACGAATTTCTCTTGAAAATTGTTTGTGTTAGGCCACCTTGCGCAAACGTTTACCACATGAAAACTGTGTGTGATGGACAACCTTTGCCACCCAGTTTCTTTCACGGACCGTGTGTGACATATTCAATAACGCAAGTGATTTAATGGGAAAAAATGTGTGTGATGTATCTATGAACGGAAACATTTTCCTTCGAGCGACTGTGTGGGATGTACATACGAACGGAAACGTTTAGCGAGGACTAACTGTGTGGGATGTACTTGCGACCGGAAACAATTTCACCGTATAATTGTATTTTCTTTAGCTCTACTGTTGTAACGCCCCGAACACACCCGCCGGTGGTCGTTACTCCTGGCGGGATATAGACTGGCCCCACAGATCAATACTAGTCTTTTCTGCGCACTTTGTCCTCACTTGTGCGCACCCGTGAGCAACTTCCCGGTCGGTCACCCATCCTGAAACTAGTCCAAGTTGAGCATGCTTAACTTTGGAGTTCTTTCTGAATGGGCTCCCGGAAAAGAAGGAATTCCTTATTGATATGAGTAGTCTATCATCCCTAATATGCCAGGTTATCACATACACCCCCACTCAGAGGAACCAACGTCCTCGTCGGGACACAGGAATGTTCCCTCTTGGCACATACGTTTGTGCATCCAGTCCGGTACATGTGCCATACCGTGTGCCACGACGGGTCACAAACGTCATGAACAACATGACCGCGCACCTCTCCGCACACACCTCATTTTGCCAAACGTGTGTGCCAGGAGGGCATATCCTCGACGGTTTCTGGGTCGTGTGGGAAGGACCCCCCTATCGCCCACACTCACTTGGCGACGGTTCTAGATGCCGTCGTGGAAAGGGGTTTTAAACCATTTGTTTAGGAGCTCGCTGTACTAGTGTTATTTTAGTTTAGGTTAGGTTAGATTTAGTTTAGTTTAGGGTTTTTTTCTTCTGTTTTTTGAGAATAAACAAGAAAGATGAGAAAAAAGAAGTAAAAGAAGAAGAGGTAGAAGAAGAAGAAGAGGAGGAAGAAGAAGATGAAAAAAAGAACAATAAGTAGAAGAAGAAGATGATGAAAAAAGAAGAAGTAGAAGATGAAAAAAAAGAAGTAGGAAATGTAGAAAATGAAAAACTATCATATAATTAGTTTATTTTCCTCCAAAATGACAAAATAATCGTACCTAGCTCCAAAATGACCGATTTCAACTAGGATAGCTCTAAAATGACCTACACTTCCCATTTTGTCCTCCAAAATAAATAAATATTCTTAGTTAGCTCAAAAATGGCATAACTACCGAGGTTAGCTAAAAAAGACATATACTTAGCTTCTTTAGTTCATTTATGACATACTTAGCATACTTAGGTAAAAATGGTATAATAACCTTGTTTAGCTACAAACTGTCATATCATTAGTTTATTTTCCTCCAAAATGACAAAATAACCTTACCTACCTCCAAAATAACCGATTTTAACTAGCATACCTCTAAAATGACCTACACATACCATTTTGTCCTCCAAAATGAATAAATATGCTTAGTTAGCTCAAAAATGGCATAACTACCTAGGTGAGCTCAAAAATGAACTACACTTAGCTTCTTCAATTCATTTGTGACCTACTACTTAGGTAAAAAAATGGCATGATAATCTTGGTTACTTCCAAAATGGCATAGACTTAGCTTATTTTCCTCAAAATGACATAATAACCTTACTAAGCTCCAAAATGACCTATTTACCTAGCTTGGCTCTAAAATGACATACACTTAGCATTTTTACCTAGCTTAGCTAAAAAATGGCATAATTACCTAGGTTACCTTAGTTAGAAGAAGAAGATAAAGAAGAGGAGACGAGAAAAAGAAAGAGAAGAAAAATTCTCCTTCTTCTTCTAGCTGGTCTTATTCTTCTTCTAACTTTCTTCTTTCCCAATTTGCAGATTGGCTTTAGATGAGGAAGCTTGCGTTGATGGAGTCTACTCTTCTCCTTGTGCTTCCTTTTTGTTTTGATTTTGTAGGATGAACAATGTGAAACTTGCTACCTGTATATGTATGTATGGATGAAACCATTGTATGCTTGTTGTTGGATATGTTGGCTAGCTATATATGTTGCATATTGACTTTTGATTTGGTATGTATATGTGTTGGGTGATCATATCCATATGGCAGGGATATGATTTGGTATGTATATGTGTTGGTATGCTTGTTGAAAGTATTTTCAAATGTGTGTGTGTGTGTGTGTATATATATATGAAATTCTGTGAAATTGATTGAATTTAAGAAAAAACAGGGGCTATACATGCACTTTGCCATCTACTCGTAGACGGCAAAGAGCTTTGCCATCAGCCAGCAGACGGCAAAGCTGCCACGTGTCAGCTACCTGTGCAACCTGGGGTGCACCGGGCTGGCCTATATGGCATGCTTTGCCGTCTGCTGGGAGACGGCAAAGATGCAAATGTCTTTGCCATCTGCCAGCAGACGACAAAGCACGCCGTTAACCCCTTAACAGACCTAAGCTGCCGCGTGTGCCATCCAGGCCCTTTGTCGTCTGCTGGCAGATGGCAAAGACCTTTGCATCTTTGTCGTCTGCCAGCAGACGACAAAGAGCCCTTTGCCATAGTTTGTTCGGCCGGATGTGTTGTTGTCCGCCAGGTGGTAAGTCTCCAATGTATCTATAATTTTTTATTGTTCCATGCTATTATATTGTCTTTTTGGATGTTTTATATGCATTAATATGCTATTTTATATGATTTTTGGGACTAACCTATTAACCTAGAGCCCAGTGCCAGTTTCTGTTTTTTTTCCTTGTTTTAGAGTTTCGCAGAAAAGGAATACCAAACAGAGTCGAGACGGAATAAAACTTTCGCGATGATCTTTCTTGGACCAGAAGACACCCAGGAGACTTGGAGTGCAATTCGGAAGAGCCACGAGGTGGCCATAAGGGTGGAGGGTGCACCCAAGGGGGTGGGGCGCACCCCCAAGCTTGTGGGCCCCTCACTGGCATCCTGACCTAGATCTTCCTCCTATATATACTCTTATACCCCCAAAACTTCTGGGGAGCCACGAAACCACTTTTCCACCGCCGCAACCGTTCTGTACCCGTGAGATCCCATCTAGGGGCCTTTTCCGGCATCCTGTCGGAGGGGGACTCGATCACGGAGGGCTTCTACATCAACACCATTGCCTCTCCATTGAAGTGTGAGTAGTTTACCACAGACCTACGGGTCCATAGCTAGTAGCTAGATGGCTTTTTCTCTCTCTCTTTGATTCTCAATACCACGTTCTCCTCGATGTTCTTGGAGATCAATTAGATGTCATACTCTTTGCGGTGTGTTTGTCGAGGTCTGATGAATTATGGATTTATGATCAACTTATCTATGAATATTATTAGAATCTCCTTTGAATTCTTATATGCATGATTTAATATCTTTACAAGTCTCTTCGAACTATCGATTTGGTTTGGCCAACTAGATTGTTTTTTCTTGCAATGGGAGAAGTGCTTAGCTTTGGGTTCAATCTTGCGGTGCTCGATCCTAGTGACAAAAGGGGAACCGACACGTATTGTATTGTTGCCATCGAGGATAACAAGATGGGGTTTTCATCATATTTCTTGAGTTAATCCCGCTACATCATGTCATCTTACTTAATGTGTTACTCTGTTCTTATGAACTTAGTACTCTAGATGCACGCAGGAGTCGATCGATGTGTGGAGTAATAGTAGTAGATGCAGAATCGTTTCTGTCTACTTGATACGGAAGTGATGCCTATATTCATGATCATTTCCTTAGATATCGTCATAACTTTGCACTTTTCTATCAATTGCTTAGAAGTAATTTTTTCACCCACCATAATAATTCCTTTCTTGAGAGAATCCTCTAGTGAGACCTATGGCCCCCGGGTCTATTTTCCGTCATATAAGTTTCTGATCTACAATTCTAGTTTCTTATTTACTTTCTTTTGCAATCTTTTACTTTTCATTCCATAAACCAAAAATACCAAAAATATTACTTTTATCGTTTATCCATCTTTATCAAATATCACTTTTTGAATAACCGTGAAGGGATTGACAACCCCTTTGTCGCGTTGGTTGCAAGTTGGTGTTTGTTTGTGCAGGTATTCAGTGGCTTGTTGTGTTGTCTCCTACTGGATTGACACCATGGTTCTCAAAACTGAGGGAAATACTTATGCTACTTTGCTGCATCACCCTTTCCTCTTCGAGGGAAAAACCAACGCAAGCTCAAGAGGTAGCAAGAAGGATTTATGGCGCCGTTGTCGGGGATATCTATGCCAAGCCAAGACATACCAAGTACCCATCATAAACTCTCATCCCTCGCATTACATTATTTGCCATTCGCCTCTTGTCGTGGAAATGTCACGTCAAATGTCCTCGTTGAAAGGACTTCGTTGTGAGGCCAACGCATTTATGTGGTAGCTTGAGAGGGGTTGAGTGGGACAAGAGACGCGAGGTTTTACCCAGGTTCGGCCCCTCACGGTGGAGGTAAAAGCCTACATCCTGCTTCATTGATATTGATGATGATGATCACGATTACACGGGTGCTCTAACTCGAGAGCTATCGACTTCTTTGTCTAACCCTAACTTATCAAACTTGTGGAACTTGTCCCTCTTGGGGTGCCCTGCCCCTCCTAATATATGTTGAAGGGGCGGCTTACATGACTAGTCCTATTAGGATTAGGATTATTCTATTACAAGTGGAGTCCTAGTCTTTCTTCCTTTGTAAGGGAATATTCCTTATGCTTCCCTCTTAAGCCGACCCACCATAACATAGGCCGGTCTTCCATGAACCGCCTGTCGGGCCATCGGGTCTTGTTGTTCCTCTTGACCCACCTGCCGGGTTACCAATGAGTCACCAGGCCCAGCCGGGTCATCAGTGAGTGGAGAGATCCGGGCGGGTCACTTCGTGAGTCTCCAAGTCAGGGCGGGTCACCAGTGAGTCGCCAAGTCCGGCCGGTTCATACTTCCGGCCGGGTCATTCCGCGGGGTATATCCCCGACATTAGCCCCCAGTTTAATTTGGATTTATCCATGTTAAACTTATCCTGCAAAATAAACACAAGGACAAATTTTACTGGTTGTGCTCCGGGTTAAAAATTCTTGTAAGCCGACACCTAATCATCCTGAAGTCCTTGTCGTTTCCTTCTTCTAGAAAGTCCTGGTCAATAGGCCAGCTTCATAATCAATCTTATTTTCAGCCGGTTTGAAGATGTAAAACTTGGCGAGTTATAATTTCCAAAATCTCTGGGTTATAAAAGACTGATGATGCCGAGTCATACTTGTTGTTGACACAGGGTCATGTAATTGATCTTCCTGATTTGCTCAAAACTGAGAATTTGAAGACGTTCCTCCTTTATATGCGTAATACCTGTAGCCCACAATTCTTAAGAGGAGAACATAGTGATAGCTTAAGACTTGCTCCAATATAATTGTTGCAACCTTGAAGAAATCCAGTTTGTTCATCTCAATCATTAGTCATAATCTGAATATTCCCCATATGTAGCCCCCAAGTGTCGGGTTGTCATGCTTGCAGCAACCTAGGACTTGTAATTGCCTTATGCTCATGAAAACTTCAACCAGTGTAGCCCCCAAGGGTCAGGTCATTATGCAACAATGAGCAGGGACTTTGTAGATATAACCATGTAAACTTGAACATCAACGTGTAGCCCCCAAGGGCCGGCCAGTAAGATATTACTGAGCTGGGACTTTGCATATTCTTCATTGATAATAACATCATATGATGTAATCTCCACCATGGGGCTTGAACCCACGTCCACAAGGTTAAGAGCTTTGTATTCTACCAACTGAGTAGTGGATCTTTCAATATAATGGATTGAGGCTTGTGTACCTTGAATTTTGACAGGAGCAATTGGTAGCCCCCAAGGGCCGGCTCATTATAATGTGATGAGTCGGGTCTTCAATAAGTTGAGAAAAAAAATGACTTTACATTAGCCCCCAAGTGCCATGGTGCATGCTGGCAGTGACATGGGACTTGCATATTTGATATAATCTCAATCTGAATAATGTAGCCCCCAAGTGCCGGGTCGTAAGCCTGCAACAACTCGGGACTATTCCTTCCATTGTAGAATAAATTATATCCATTGATAAAATAATATCCATTGCGCTGAAGCGACTTTGAAAACCTCAATCATAATATTGGTTATTGATAACCATAATAAAATCCAGCCATGTTGGCTATTAAAGATTTGAATAATATAACCCGGCAGCTTATAGCCTTTGAGAAAATCAAGAATTGATAACCCTTTTGAGACTCCAATTTCAATCTTTGATGATGGGTTGGAACTTAATCATTTATACAAGTCATAGCTCTATAAATCCTGCACAGAATTTAAACAACATATGCCCCGACGACTTAACGTCAAAAGCCAGGGCGGGTAACCACCCAAATGTAGTCTTATCCTGCACACAAGTAAATCACAAGATCCCTTGGCAGTTTACCGCATGGGCGGGTCATAATATCCCACATATAACCATTGTGATATTGAATTTGTACTGATGGTTTACATGACCTGTGCAGTAAGGGTGATAACCCAATCCTTAGAATCCAATACTTCCAAATATATGATGATTGTCACATGCTGGCGACTTATCGTCCAAAGCCAAGCCGGGTTTAAGCAAAACCACACTTATACTTAGATCTGAACAAAACAGCCTAGAGACAAAACCAAAGATTGTTTGCAAAACTTAAACCAAATAAAAATCAAAGTTTTTGATTCGAATACGATCAGTAAACCATTCCAAAGGGGTTAAGCTAGGATTCGAATACGATCATGTAGCCCCCAGTGGCTTTGGCGTTGCGCCGATCAAGAGGGTACCGACAGCTATGTTCTCTTTGGTTCGAATACGACCTATGTTTGAACAGGAAGCCCCCAAATGACCTAGAGAGGTTTTTAACGACCCTGATTCGAATACGATCCAAGTCGGACCCAAAAGGGGTTAAGCTATGATTCTAATATGATCAAGAAGCCCCTAGTGAGTTTGGCATTGCGCCGATCAAGAGGGTAACGACAGCTATGTTCTCTTTGGTTCGAATATGACCTATGTTTGAACAGGAAGCCCCCAAATGACCTTGAGAGGTTTTTAATGACCCTGATTCGAATACGATCCAAGTCAGACCCAAAAGGGGTTAAGCTATGATTCGAATACGATCAAGAAGCCCCCTAGTGAGTTTGGCATTGCGCCGATCAAGAGGGTAACGACAGCTATGTTCTCTTTGGTTCGAATACGACCTATGTTTGAACAAGAAGCCCCCAAATGACCTTGAGAGGTTTTTAATGACCCTGATTCGAATACGACCCAAGTCAGACCCAAAATGGGTTAAGCTATGATTCGAATACGATCAAGAAGCCCCCTAGTGAGTTTGGCATTGCGCCGATCAAGAGGGTAACGACAGTTATGTTCTCTTTGGTTCGAATACGACATATGTTTGAATAGGAAGCCCCCAAATGACCTGTAAATGTGGATATGAGTCGGATCAAAGGGTAATCATAGCTTAGCTCAATAAGCCAGAAGTCCCCAAGTGATATATTTCTGAGCTGTGCTCGTCGGTTGCCTATGTTTAAGTTGTGCTATACAACAAACTCTCTTTGGTTTCTTGAGCCGGATTATAAACCGAAGCATCATTGTGAGCCGGAAATTTTCTGATGGCCTTTAAACTGGCAATATTTACTGAGCCATGGCATCATAGCCCCCAAGTCTCAAGGCGACTTAAGGAGTTGGCTTTGAGATTCTTCATAATTAACCATGATATAGACCGGTTTGAATCCTGCATGGGACAACTTGCAAACCGAAGTAATTGCTCCTTTAAAGAAAGCAATATATAATATAAAAAATATGCTGGATGGATTTCACCTGATACGTCATGCCAGTAGTTATCCACCGCGGAGTTGATGAACCACGATGAAGCTGAAATAAATCACAGCTGAGTCGACCACTAGAGCAGGTAGATGAATCGGCTGCGGCGTTGTAAGCCGGTGCAGACGGGTGAGTCAATCATGGGTGCGGTCTCGGTGAGTTGATGTAGACCGAGCTGTACGGGCGGCGGCTTGCTCACACCCGTTCAACAGAACGCGGGCACGGATGCCAGTGCATGATGAGGCTAAAACACACTTCATAGACACATCATGGCACCACCTTTATAATGAATCATTGTCCTGCACATAAAAATATACAGACCAAAGTAAATGTTCTCTGATAGAAACAATGTGTGTTAATAAAATAAATTTAGATAGATTTCACCTGATTTACTTGGTCGAGCGATGATTCGTTCGTCACGACCGAAGCGGCTCAGGTAGGCCGGCGACTCAATATAATTCCCGTGGTACGGACATACTGGTGTCTCCGGCGGCTCAATACGATAGACGCGACTCAGCACGGCGCGTCTACGGCCGGTTCTATTGAGTGGCACGGCACAAATGAACATCCCCCTTTCTCGGCAGCAAAATAATTGCAGCACCACGCCCCTCTTTCTTCAGGCAGTAAGTAACATGGCTGTCTACACACGCCTGTGTTGATGTCCTCGAACCAACACATACATGCATGCCTGCACTGCTCTATTATTCTCCGGCTGGTAATATCATACAGTGGATGTAACAGTTCACAACGACGAGTGTCAGATCAGTCAACTAGTACTAGTGCTTCTGTAGCAATAGTAGTAGCATTAGTAATCAAGGTGTACATTATCCTTGATCTCGCGTGGAGTAAGTAACACCAGTGGTTCATCTGTTCTTTTATCCTTCACATGCGGTGAGTAAACCTCTTTTTGCAAACCCATACTGTGTGCTCTGATCCACATAATACTACCTGCTACAAGCAATTGTCAGTGTCTGAGGGCCCTGGGATCTAAGACAAAGACGTGCAATGTTTGACTGGCTGCTGGTTTTGTGTTTTAATATGCAGACGGGAACAGATCACCCAAGAAACTGTTGTTTGGCTTTGAGTTTGTCGCCTACTACATGAGTCCTCTCGTGAACATTGTCCTGCAGAAAAATTCAGTGATGTGGAGCACCTGTAGCCCCTTCCCCTCATCCCTGAGTTACAGGTTCAGCTCCAGCAAATGCAACCTCTCTTCCCTCGTGAGCTCCAGCAGTCGTACTACGGGACGCGGCGGGCCAGCTCGGCGGCTCTCCGGTCTGGGGCAGCTTGGCGTGTCAGGCAGTTCATGCCGCTGCTGGATGCGAGGCGGCGCGGGGAGGAACGACAGGGTCAGCGAAAGTGATCCGGCGACTTGACGCGGCGGGTCGACTCGTCAGCAGAGGCGGATCCGAACTCGGACGTAGAAAAACTGTGATTTGTCGCGAGGCTTAGGGGACAGTACGAGGTGGTCCATTATCGCGGACACAGCAACTGCTGCAGAGGCCCTCTCGGTGACTCGGAGCGGGGCCGAAGTAGCGACGGCGGAGGCCAACTCGAAGAGAAGGTGACGAATCAGCTTCAGGAAGTGAGACGGAACACGGATTACGGCGGCGGCTCAAGATCAGGCCGCAGCGGCTCAGAAACGATGAAGCGACCGGCGACTCAAAGCTGCACCTGCAGCATACGGGCAGCACGGGACAGTGGTGGCTCATAGCAATGGCGACTCACAGCTGGAGCGAGGGACGCGGCGCGTGTTTAACAAGTTTTTGTAAACCGACTCAACCACGGCGAAGGCGGGTCAGCATCTCAACACAGGACCACAACATAGGCGGAGATGACGCGTAAGACCCGGATGTTGGCTCGATGGTGCGGTGGCAAGAGCTTGTGGTCGACCACAACAGACGCGACGGCTTGAGGCATTCGCAGCGGCTCAACGGGCTTCATCAGAGGCGGGTACGGCAGCAGCAACTCAAGACAGCGTGTGATGTAGAACACGGCAGGTCGGAACACGATAGCAGAACCATGGCGTTTAGTGAAGTCAGCAGGGAGAAGTACAGCTGCGCGCGAATAGTAAGGTGGTCGTCCGCGGTGGCTCTCGCGCTGCAGAGGCACAGAACAGTAGCTTAGGATCGGCCTGATATGGACGCCGGGTCGGTGCTGACAACAATGAAGAGCGGCAACAGCGACTTGGGGAAGCATGATAATGAGGGCGGCTTGGTGGAAGCGAAACAGACCGAGGCAGAAAACTTCAGTCGTGACCATGAGCAGCTCAAAGCAGGGATGGAGTACTAGTTGAGAGCTCTTCACATGGGAATCCATTAGGTGTTTCTTTTTTTTTTGCTTTTCCATCGTTCAGGTACTGTAAACACTTGATTTAATTGCATGCGCTAGGCTGATCTGAAGACCTCATGTGTGCTTAAGTCAAACAGTTGTCCTTATCCTGTTGTGCGCGTGATCCATGTTGGGCGACTCAGCGGCTTAAGCAAAACGCAGTAGAAAAACATGACAGGTGTCTCTGTTCCCTACCATGACACGCCAAAAAAGACCGATCCGATTTCCCATTGATGACCACCCGGCAGTAGCTTTATACGGTAGATTCAATGGCCTTGCTTGAAATCCATGCCAAGCTAGGTAATTCCTTTGTGGTCGGATGCCAACGATCTCTACGGTTCTGCAAACGGACAGATCCCATTGACTTTGTTTTTAACGAAACCGATCTCATGTCAGACTCGGTAAACTTCAGGACAGATCGGTGTATAGACGAAATCATCTCCAGCCATCTTGGTAGATTGTAGGTCGTCGCGATGCATAGATGCAACTTTAAACTCTTTTGATCTCAATCTCATACACATCACTGCTGAAAATTTCTTCAATCTTGATTGACGAACTTGTAGTTGATATGAATCCTTCCATGCGGGTTCTTGTTCAGCCGGAAAATTGTGAACTTCTTGATCCCTGAGAAAGATCCCTTCAAAAACTCATCACCACCGTGCGCAGACCCCACGGTGGGCGCCAACTGTCGTGGAATTGTCACGGCAGATGTCCTCGTTGAAAGGACTTAGTCGTGAGGCCAACGCATTTATGTGGTAGTTTGAGAGGGGTTGAGTGGGATGAGAGACACGAGGTTTTACCCAGGTTCGGCCCCTCACGGTGGAGGTAAAAGCCTACATCTTGCTTCATTGATATTGATGATGATGATCACGATTACACGGGTGCTCTAACTCGAGAGCTATCGACTTGTTTGTCTAACCCTAACTTATCAAACTTGTGGAACTTGTCCCTCTTGAGGTGCCCTGCCCCTCCTTATATATGTTGAAGGGGCGGCTTACATGACTAGTCCTATTAGGATTAGGATTATTCTATTACAAGTGGAGTCCTAGTCTTTCTTCCTTTGTAAGTGAATATTCCTTATGCTTCCCTTTTAAGCCGGCCCACCATAACATAGGCCGGTCTTCCATGAACCGCCTGTCGGGCCATCGGGTCTTGTTGTTTCTCTTGACCCACCTGTCGGGTTACCAATGAGTCACCAGGCCCAGCCGGATCATCAGTGAGTGGAGAGATCCGGATGGGTCACTTCGTGAGTCGCCAAGTCAGGGCGGGTCACCAGTGAGTTGCCAAGTCGGGCCGGGTCATACTTCCGGCCGGGTCATTCCGCAGGGTATATCCCCGACACCTTCGTTTTCCTCTCCCCCACTTCTAAAACAATTTTTGAAAAGATTCGCCTTTTCTTCGCCCCTCTTCTGTTCGTCTTCTTCATTTGTTTATGTGTGCTCGTGTGTTGGATTGCTTGATTTATCGCAACGACTCCTCCAAAAAACATTGCCCTCACTTTAGGAGGTTAGATGAAATCGAGAATAGAAGTTTCATGTCTTTGCATTTTGAGCATAACAACTTCTTTAGAAACGAGCTCAAGTGTGACGCCCTGAGACTGTTGCGCCAGGTGTCTTCCAGTTATTCGATGTTGTTGCCTTGTCATTTGTTTGCGTGTCATGCATTTCATATCATGTCATCATGTGCATCGCATTTGCATACGTGTTCGTCTCATGCATCCGAGCATTTTCCCCGTTGTCCGTTTTGCAATCCGGCACTCCTACGTCCTCTGGCGCCCTTTTTTTGCCTCTTTTCGTGTGCGGGTGTTAAACTTTCTTGGAATGGACCAAGATTTTCCAAGCGGTCTTGTTACCCCACCGGTAGACCGTGTGTCAAGTTTCGTGCCATTTGGAGTCCGTTTGATACTCCAACGGTTAACCGAGGAACCGTAAAGGCCTCGTGTGTGTTGCATCCCAACACCCCTCCAAAGTGGCCCAAAACCCATCCAAACCCCCTCCATCCTCTCGGGCGTTCGACCGCGATCGCGTGGCTGAAGACCACACCTCATTTGGACTCTCCTAGCTCCCTCTACCTATATATTTGTGTCTCCCTCCGAATTTTCGTGGATGAAACCCTAGTCCTCTTCCTCCTCGCGCCGCCGGACATGTCCATCCCGTCACCGGACATGTCCACCGCCGCCGCCACATCACCCGGACCAATTCGGGGACGATACCTCAGTGTCGCCGCCTCTCTCCTCCACTCCCAGGCCGCCACCTGTCGCCTCCGCCGCCTCCCTCCACCGCGGCCCGCGGGGCCTGAGGCCGCCCCGCCCGAGCCGCGACCGGGCTCGAGCGCCCGCTCCCCTGCGTGCCGCCTGCTGCCTGTACCGCG
>NC_041380.1:301984721-301998635 GCF_002162155.2 Triticum dicoccoides | reverse complement strand
GTCCCGCTCCGTCTCATCCCGCATTGACTTCTCGGAGGTCTAATTTTCTCTAAGTCCCCAGATCTGTGACATTTTCTAGCTCTGTTCAACATGCCATATCTCCTCATCCGTAGCTCCGTTTTGCATGCATGATATATTGAAATGTTCGTCAGGATTTGCTCTTCATTTTGTTCCATTGTGCCATGCTTGTTTGATTCCATATTGATGCCCAAATGGTTGATGCAAGAGTGCTATAAAATGTTAGGTGCTGATTCTTATCAGATTATGAGCATTTGTCATTTTTGCCATGATTATTGTGTGCTGCATATGGGCATGAGCTCTACATGTGTTTTGGGCTATGCCATGCCATCTTTACAGGGGTGTATGCCATGTATTTTTGTGATCAATGTGGTGAATAGCACAAGAATGCAAAGTAGCTCTCATAATGTTGCTGATTTCAGAGACTTAGAATTTCACTAAGTCATTTCCCTGCTGTTATTTTAACGACATGTATTCATGTTGCTACAGAGTGATCCGTGCTTCTTTTGAGTATGTTCAGTAAGGATGATTTGGGCATATGATTATGCTCTATCCATCCATGCCCCTTTGTGCATTTATGGAGTGCCCTAGAATGACTCAATCTTGCTCTACTTTTGCTATAAAATGTTCCTGGCAAATTGTTTACGTGTTAATCAATTTGGCCAAGGTTGTTGTAGTTGATCCATGCATGATATGAGATTGTTCTTGCTTTGGTTAGCTTCATAAACATGCCTTTTCTTGCTGTTAGTATGCTTAGCTTGTCATGCAATGCCTTGTGTTGAGTGCATCGAGCTCGCAAACATGCCTTCATAACACTGTTTATGCCATGTCCAGTTTTCTGCTAAGTCTGAATCTGTTAACGAAACTTGCTATGTTTACATGGGTGCCATCATATCTTCTAATCCTTTTTGACTTATGGTCAGTAAGGGACTTTTGTTATATGCTTTGAGTAGATTCATGCCATGCCTTGTATTGCTATGATTAGTTCCTGTAGCATGTTGTTATCTTACTCTAAACATTGTTTCCTGATGTTAAATCCTGACATGTTAGTATTTTCACTAAGTCTGTGATGCTGATATCTTTTGCACTATTGCCATGATTGTTGTTGCATTCTAGATGGCATCGTGCTGTTAATCAGAGAATTGTGCCATTCTTGTTTTGCTTGTCATTTGCAAACCGTGCATCCGATTCCGGTGATCTTTATATCGATTTCGTCTGAAATCATCTCATCTTTCCAGCAGCGCACTTGGTTTGCCAAGTTGAGACCTGGTTCAATCTTTTCCTTCCGGAGCTCGCATATGCATTGCATATCACATCCCACATATCATGCCATGTTTTGCATCATGTTGCTTGCGCATTGCACCGTGGTTGGTTGTTGTTTCCCCGTTGAGTACGCTTACGAGGATCAAGCTTACATCAACTCAAAGAACTTTGCAGACAAGATGACCATACCCTTGAAATCACTTCTATCTTTGCTTGCTAGTTGTCCGCTCTTTTGCTATGCCGCGATACCTACCACTTGCTATATCATGCCTCCCATATTGCCATGTCAAACCTCTAACCCACCTTGTCCTAGCAAACCGTTGTTTGGCTATGTTACCGCTTTGCTCAGCCCCTCTTATAGTGTTGCTAGTTGCAGGTGAAGATGGAGTTTGTTCCATGTTGGAACATGATTATTGTTGGGATATCACAATATATCTTATTTAATTAATGCATCTATATACTTGGTAAAGGGTGGAAGGCTCGGCCTTATGCCTGGTGTTTTGTTCCACTCTTGTCGCCCTAGTTTCCATCATATCGGTGTTATGTTCCTTGATTTTGCGTTCCTTACGCGGTTGGGTTATAATGGGAACCCCTTGACAGTTCGCTTTGAATAAAACTCCTCCAGCAAGGCCCAACCTTGGTTTTACATTTACACTAACAACCTATCATCTTCCCTTGGGTTCTGCAGACTCAAGGGTCATCTTTATTTTAACCCCCCCGATCCAGTGCTTCTCTAAGTGTTGGTCCAAAATGGGCAGCCTGCGGGGCCACCTCGGGGAAACTTGAGGGTTGGTTTTACTCGTAGCTTGACCTATCCGGTGTTGCCCTAAGAACGAGATATGTGCAGCTCCTATCGGGATTGTTGGCGCATCGGGCGGCTTTTCTGGTCTTATTGTACCATTGTCGAAATGTCTTGTAACCGGGATTCCGAGTCTGATCGGGTCTTCCTGGGAGAAGGAATATCCTTCATTGGCCGTGAGAGCTTGTGATGGGCTAAGTTGGGACACCCCTGCAGGGTTTTGAACTTTCGAAAGCCGTGCCCACGGCTATGGACAGATGGGAATTTGTTAATGTCCGGTTGTAGAGAACTTGACACTCAACTTAATTAAAATGCATCAACCGCGTGTATAGCCGTGATGGTCTCTTCTCGGCGGGGTACGGGAAGTGAACATGGTTCTTGTGTTATGCTTGAACGTATGTAGTTTTAGGATCACTTCTTGATAACTTCTAGTTCACGACCGTGCTTTGCTTCTCTCCTCGCTCTCATTTGCATAAGTTAGCCACCATATATGCTAGTGCTTGCTGCAGGTCCACCTCACTACCTTTTCCTACCCATAAGCTTAAATAGTATTGATTGCGAGGGTGTGAGATTGCTGAGTCCCCGTGACTCACAGATACTTCCAAACAGTTGCAGGTGCCGATGATAACCGTGCAGGTGACGCAACTGAGCTCAAGGAGGAGCTCGAAGAAGATCGTGTTCGTTGTGTTGTTTTCGTTTCCGTTTGATCATTAGTGGAGCCCAGTCGGGGCGATCGGGGATCTAGCATTAGGGGTGGTCTTCTTTTATTTTGGTTCCGTAGTCGGACCTTGATTGTATTCTGGATGATGTAATGCTATATTTATGTATTGTGTGAAGTGGCGATTGTAAGCCAACTCTTTATCCCTTTCTTATTCAGTACATGGGATGTGTAAAGATTACCCCTCTTGCGAGATGCCTACTATGCGGTTATGCCTCTAAGTCGTGCTCCGACACGTGGGAGATATAGCCGCATCATGGGTGTTACAAGTTGGTAATCAGAGCCTTCCCCGACTTAGGAGCCCCCCTGCTTGATCGAATCGCTGGCGTTGTTGAGTCTAGAAAAAATGTTTTTAGTCTTATAGGATTATATATATCGGAGAGTAGGATTCTTTTTACTCCCCAGTCCCTTCGTCGCTCTGGTGAGGCCTCCTGATGTAGAGTTTTGACTCTTCTCTTCTCAAATTTCATGAAAAAAATTTAGGATCACGCAGGTATCTTGTAATCGTTCCGATGGTTTTGTGACGAGAACATTGTTCTTGGTGCCTCCTGACATTTAGGGGTTGTGGCAGTGTCCCGGGGAGTTGAGCTCCCAGGTGTTGTCATCACAATTTTATCGTTGCAGTTCTGGAATACCTGAGTTCACCGACATCGAAAATCTCTTTTATGCAGTTGTTGGTGAGATTACCTCGACGCCACCCAGTACTGGGGCAGGAGTTCGGGAGTATTGCCATAACTCGTATAACGGATGCTTTTCGAAGGTTGAGGTAAATGATTTCCGAAGGTTTCTTGGTTATGTGTTGAAGGATGGATACATCTGGATGTAGGTTTTGCTAGATTTGGGTGAGATATTATGCTTCCCCTGTATCCCCAACACCTGATTGCATAACCGAAAAGTTTCGGGAGTTTATAAGTGGGAATTCAAGTAGCTCCTAGGATATCTTTCCGACAGATGTATGATATGAAATTGGGGTTCGACGTCTAGTGGTCCGCCCATCCACGGTTGGTTTTACAGTGGTCTCGTTGTGTCTTAAAGAGTCCTTGGCTATGCTGACTCGGGGACGCTTCGTATCTCATGTGCACTGCCTTGTACATGATGGTGCTGTACGATCGAGCCCGTGTGGGCCCCACCACGAAAACTTCGGACGAAATCCCTATCATATGTTTGTTCCAACTTATTTTGGAAGCCAATCCTTTGTTGTGTTTTCAGTTGTGGTATTCGAGTTGCTTCGAAGTCAAATGCTGATTCCATACCTTTCCTAAGCAGTGTTCTCATATTTCTATGTGAATACCAATCCTTCTTGATAATCGAGATTGTCATGTCAATCCTTTTCAACCGGCGTTTTTCTCTTCAAGTGGATCCGATCATTCTCAACATTCACGAGATCAATTCTAAGTTTTCTCAACGATGCTTATTCCATCTGCCCAAGTTGTCCTTATTTTCCCACCCACCCACCCTTTTTCTTCAAGGACTCAGATTTCGTAATCAAGTATCCATCTTATGGATGTAATGTTTCTTCATTCTTTTCTGTCAATGTTCTTATCCAGTGATTCTCATGAAGATGCTAAGGAAGCTACAAGTTCATCATTCTTCGTTCTCTTTCTTCTCCGGTGGATTCAATTCAAGCTTTGTCGAGCATATCCTCTCCTCATTTAAAATGCTTTCTCATGCCGGTGCACCTCTTAATCATCCACTCCTTGCTATTCAATTGTTCTGGAGTGTTGAAGATATCTCAGGAGATTCATGTTTTCATTCTTAATCCGTTCAAGATACCTCGAGGTTGTTATCTCTTTTGAGTCATTTAATTCAATCGGTGCAATCTCTCTTTTCAAGCAATCGTTCAACGGTGTCTCTTTTGAGTGGGCCCTAACCCACAGGTCTGTTCCCAGGATCTTACCTAACTCTTCTAATTCTTTCCGGATTTTTTCTCAAATTCATTTAAAAGTTTGACGTAAGAATGAATTAACATCAGTCATATGTATTTCTCCAAGATCTGTCAAATTCTTTTAACCCTTGGCCCAACCTTTCTATTCGTCATCCTGAAGTATCTCAACAATTCATGGTGGTCTTTCTCATCGTTATTCTCGGAGTTGAAGACCGAAGAAGAGTTTTCTCTGCAATCTTGCTCCATTCTGTTCAAGATTCATGGTTCTAGCTTGATGTCATCCTCTCATAATTGTTTTTGAATGTGAGAATTCTTTTCAACCATCCGGAGCAATTCAGGAGTCTTTTCAGTTTGATTACCCGAAGCCCATCTTCTCAGAATTATTCATTCCAGCTTTCAGCTCTCGTTCTCCAAATCTTACCGGTGCATCATTCAAATGTTATCTAATCAGTTCTTGATCTCTTCGTTCACTTGTATCTAAATACCCTCAAGTGTCTTCATTCATTCTTCATATTCTCCCCGGTGAATTGTGCCTTTGCTACATTCATTTTCTATTCTTGCGGTGGTTCGTTCAAGAGCTCTCGTCATTCGTTATCATATCCATTCATTCGTTCTTTTCAATTCCCCTGGTGGTTCGTTGAAGACCTTTCCAAGTTTGCGCTGTATCTATCTTAATCTTTTCTACGAGAATAAGTAGTATGTCAAATCCGTTGCTTGTCATCAATTAAATTGATGAAGGATAGGCATAATGTAATTCTTATTCTTGTTTCATCCAAATGATTCAATTCCTGTTTTCCGGAGTGGTTCATCATATCACATTCTCGTTCGAGATGCTTTATCTTTTCTTTTCCCGGAGTTCCAAGCTCTCGTCATCACAAAGATCCATATATATCATTACAAGGCTTCACCTTGTGTTTTCAACTTCACTTTCCCTTGCGTTTGATCATTCTTTTGTTATCGGAGTTCTTTATGGAGGCTCTACATGATGGTTCATTAAGGATTTAATTCCTTCTCGAAGTTCTCATCAAGATTCTTTTTCAGAGGAGTTCAAGCATTCTTCATCCTCCATCCCAAACTGAAATTCTTCCATATCTCATCTTTTGAGGTGGTGTTATGTCATTCTTGATAATTTCTTTCGTGTTTCATGATTCACAAGTTCAGGAATGGGATATTTAAACCCATCACCTTCTTCCTTGGAATTGTCTTGGGTTATATTTCACCTAAAGCTTTTCCCTAAGTATTGTTGCTATTTATGGTCCTTATGAATGACCCAAGTTCTTCATTTATCCTCCCGGTGAAATAGTTTCTCGTCTCCTTGTTCATATCAATCCAAATCCATTGTTTTCGTAAGTGGCAGAATTTCACCTCATAGTTTTGAGATGTTCCCCATAAGCCCACTACAAGCTTACTCTTTTTGTTGTTGGTTTTCCAACAACTCCGTTCGACCCTTCTCCTAAAGATGCTTTTCAAGCTCATTCGAGGTAGAAGATATTGTTTTCTCCTCCGTTCATTCCATTCCATTCTCTCATTTCTTCCGGAGGCATTATGTTGTTGCTCTCTTCAACCCATCATCTTGTTTTGTCAAGATCTTGTTCAATTCCTTCCATTTACAGTCGGAATGCTGCCCAAATTACATCATTCTTTTTCCTTCTCTATCTTGTTTAACCAGAGTGTTGTGTCCTCTGCTCAAGTTCTTTTCGCCTCATCAAGTCTTGCATCTTTTTTTCAACCGGAGTGCTGTCCGAATTTGTTCTTTTTCGTTCCTCTTTTTTGACGGAGATTGTCAACTTCGTTCATCTCCATTGTATTCTTTTCTCAAAGTTGTTCAACTTTTCAAGGTTCTTTGGTTTCACTCATTTGTCAAATAAGCAACTTAGTTTTACCCCTTCTCTTCCTCTTCCGTTTTACCATCCGGTGCCATCCTAGATCTCAGGACGAGATCCTCTCGTAGTGGTGGAGTGGCGTGACGCCCCGAGACTGTTGCGCCAGGTGTCTTCTAGTTATTCACTGTTGTTGCCTTGTCATTTGTTTGTGTGTCATGCATTTCATATCATGTCATCATGTGCATCGCATTTGCATACGTGTTCGTCTCATGCATCCGAGCATTTTCCCCGTTGTCCGTTTTGCAATCCGGCACTCCTACATCCTCCGGCGCCCTCTTTTGCCTCTTTTCGTATGCGGGTGTTAACCTTTCTCGGAATGGACCGAGATTTGCCAAGCGGCCTTGGTACCCCACCGGTAGACCGCCTGTCAAGTTTCGTGCCAGTGATTCGGAGTTTTTAGATCTTGATGCAAAAATTGATAAAAGTGGGGTTGGAGAGGTCAAAACTTTAAGTAGAAATGAACCCACTCTTTTGGATTTCAAGGAATTTAGTTATGATAATTGTTCTTTAATAGATTGTATTTAATTGTTGCACTCCATGTTGAATTCTCCTCATGCTTATAATCAAAACAAAGCTTTTACTAAACATATCGTTGATGCTATGATGAAATCTTTTGAAGAAAATCTAGAGTTGGAGTTTCTATCCCTAGAAAACTTTATGATGAGTGGGAACCTAATATTAAGATTAAAATGAAAGATTATGAATGCTATGCTTTGTGTGATTTGTGTGCTAGTGTTTCCACGATTCCGGAAACTTTATGTGATGTGTTTGGTTTCCGTGAATTTTATGATTGTTCTTTAAATTTGCATCTTGCGGATTCCACTATTAAGAAATCTATGGGAAGAATTATTGATGTCCTTATTGTTGTTAATAGGAATTATTTGCCCGTAGATTTCATTATTCTTGATATAGATTGCAATCCTACATGTCCTATTATTCTTGATAGACCTTTCCTTAGAACGATTGGTGCAATTATTGATATGAAAGAAGGAAACATTAGATTTCAGTTTCTGTTAAGGGAAGGCATGGAACATTTACCTAGAAAGAAAATTAAATTTCCTTATGAATCTATTATGAGAGCCACTTATGGATTGCATGCCAAAAATGATAACACTTAGATCTATTCGTGTTTTTATGCCTAGCTAGGGGCTTTGAACAATAGCGCTTGTTGAGAGACAACCCTATTTTATTTTTGTTCTTGCTTTTTAGGTCATATTTTGCAACAAATATTTCATCTAGCCTCTGGTTAGATGTGGTTTTGTGTTTTATTTAGTGTTTGTGCCAAGTAAGACCTTTGGGATAGCTTACGGTGATCGTTGATTTGGTCCTGCTGAAAAAAAGAAACTTTTATGCCAGGAGATTAGTTTTCATTTTTAACAAAAGCGAGATAAAATACTGATTCTTTTTGCATAGGATTAATAAACAAATTGTCTAGGACTTTCTAATTTCTCAGGATGTTTTTAGTTACGGAAGTATTTGAAATATCCAGATTGCTACAGATTTTCCTGTTTTTGACAGATTCTGTTTTTCGCGTGTTGTTTGCTTATTTTGATGAATCTATGGCTAGTATCGAGGGGTATGAACCATCGAAAAGTTGGAATACAGTAGATATTACACCAATATAAATAAAGAATGAGTTCACAACAGTATCAAAAGTGGTGATTTATTTTCTTATACTAACAGATCTTACGAGATTTTCCGTTGGAATTTTTTGTTGTGAAGTTTTCAAGTTTTGGGTAAGGATTTGATGGACTATGGAATAAGGAGTGGCAAGAGCCTAAGCTTGGGGATGACCAAGTCACCCCAAGGTAATATTCAAGGATGTCAAAAAACCTAAGCTTGGGGATGCCCCAGGAAGGCATCCCCTCTTTCGTCTTCGTCTATCAGTAACTTTACTTGAGGCTATATTTTTATTCACCACATGATATGTGTTTTGCTTGGAGCGTCTTGTATGATTTGATTCTTTGCTTTTTATTTTGCCACAATCATCCTTTCTGTACACACCTTTTGGGAGAGACACATATGAATCATGATTTATTAGAATACTTTATGTGCTTCACTTATATATTTTGAGCTAGGAAATTTTGCTCTAGTGCTTCACTTATACCTTTTTAGAGGATGATGGTGGTTTTATTTTATAGCAATTGATGAACTCTTGTACTTAACTTATATTATTTTGAGAGTCTTTAGAATATCATGGTAATTTGCTTTGGTTATAAAATTAGTCCTAATATGATAGGCATCCAAGAGGGATATAATAAAAACTTTCATATAAAGTGCATTGAATACTATGAGAAGTTTGATTCCTTATGATTGTTTTGAGATATGAAGATGGTGATATTAGAGTCATGCTAGTGAGTAGTTGTGAATTTGAGAAATACTTGTGTTAAAGTTTGTGAGTCCCGTAGCATGCACGTATGGTGAACCGTTATGTGATGAAGTTAGAGCATGATTTATTTATTGATTGTCTTCCTTATGAGTAGCGGTCGGGCACAAGCGATGGTCTTTTCCTAGCACTACCCCCCTAGGATCATGCGCGTAGTACTTTGTTTCGATGACTAATATATTTTTGCAATAAGTATATGAGTTCTGTATGACTAATGTTGAGTCCATGGATTATACGCACTCTCACCTTTCCGCCATTGCTAGCCTCTCTAGTACCGCGCAAATTTCGCCAGTACCTGATGCGGCTTGAAGCTATGTCGGTATTTCCCCAAAGAGGAAGGGATGATGCAGCACATCGGTGGTAGGTATTTCCCTCAGTTATGAGACCAAGTTTATCGAACCAGTAGGAGAACCAAGCAACACAATGTAAACAACACCTGCACACAAATAGCAACTACTCGCAACCCGACGTGTAAAAGGGGTTGTCAATCCCTTTCGGGTAGCGGCGCCTCAAGATAGGCAAACAGACGTGAATAAATTGTAGTAGATTGATAGATTAGATGCCAAATAAAATAAATAAGAATAAAACGCAGCAAGGTCTTTTTGTATTTTTGGTTTAATAGATCTGAAAATAAAAGCAAAGGAAATTAGATCGCAAAGGCAAATAATATGAGAAAGATACCCGGGGGCCGTAGGTTTCACTAGTGGCTTCTCTCAAGAAAAATAGCAAATAGTGGGTAAACAAATTACTATTGGGCAATTGATAGAACTTCAAATAATCATGATGATATCCGGGTGTCGGTGTCAAAACCGGCCGATATCGGGTAGGGGGTCCCGAACTGTGCTCTGAGGATCGAAGGTAACAAGGGACACAGGGTACACGATGTTTACCATGTTCGGGCCCTCTTAATGGAGGTAAAACCCTACGTCCTGCTTGGTTGTATTTGATGAGTACAAGGGGTTACAAGAGTCGATCTACCTCGAGATCATAATGGCTAAACCCTAGATGTCTAGCCTATATCAATTCTGATAGCCTCTACGGACTAAACCCTCCGGTTTATATACACGCCGGAGGGGCCTAGGGTTGTACATAGTCGGTTTATAGAAAAGGGAAACTATACATCCGGACGCCAATCTCGCCATCCACGCAAAGGAGAGTCCTATCCGGACATGGGGAAAGCCTTCTACCTTGTATCTTCACGGCCCATCAGTTCGGCCCATATCACATAGCCCGGACACCCGAGGACCCCCCTAAACCAGGACTCCCTCAGTACCGCCCGAACTTGCCTTCATTGACGACGTAGTATCCGGCTTATGTCTTCGGCTTTGCAAGGCGGGTTCTTCATTATACTTCGGACCAATGATAGTCTAGCTCTGACCTTGATGCACCGCCCTTATGACCCCTTCTTGTGGTCGCTTTGATTTCCGTGCGTCGAATGAATATGAACGATCCGTGATTTTTTGCAAATAAGCCCCTCACCACGCTCGGACGACATCTATATAAGGAGACTTAGATCCCCAAATGCCATCTCACATCGCACACAGGGAAAATCGTCAAGATTAGCTACAAACAAAGCCTTTCAACATGGCCAGCGCCGCATGCTCCTCTTCACGCCCCCATGGCCCTCAAGAGGGTGATTGACAAAGTTTCTCGGTGCCTCATCTTCAGCTGAGCGGACTCCAGACACAGGGTTATCTTCCCCCTCGCGGATCTAGTCCCCGTTCGAGCAGGACTGGCCTCAATCGACAATGATGCGATGGCTGAGAACTTCCCCAACCCCAATAAGGAGGAGAGGGTGTGCTTCGTCCCGTTCCTATTGTGGGGCCTAGGATTTCCAATCCACCCTTTTCTCTGGGGCCTATTGGAATTTTACGGCACCCAACTGCACAACCTTACCCCAGGTTTGATCTCGCACATCTCAGGCTTCGTTGCCCTTTGCAAGCTGTTCTTAGGCATCGAGCCCCATTTTGAACTATGGAGGAAGTTCTTTTGCCTTGTTCCCCGCCATCAAGGAAGCTCTATCTTTGAAGTGGGCGGTGCCGAAGTATGGCGTATAGCCAGATCCGGATACCTCATAGAGACTCCCAAAGAAGTATACCCGCAGTAGTCTTCGGAGTGGTTCTACATAGATGACGTGACACTGCCGGACCAAGTTCGGCGTAGCCTTCCTGAGTTTTCCAGCGCTCCTCTAAAGAAGCATTTCAACTAGCATCCCTGAAGTCCCCAGGAGGAGGACAGTGTAGAAGTAAAAAGGTTGATTAGCAAGGTCAGGTTAGTAGTACATACGGAACTCTCGATAGTCGAGGTTATGGCTATTGCAATAAAGAGGTGCTTCCAGCCTCTCCAGTCCAGAGTAACTCCCTTATGGTGTTACAACGGAGAAGATGACGCGTTTCATTATAGACGGAAGGGTCCGGATACCCCTGCCGAACTAGCCACAATCCTGGCCGATCTGTATAAGGGTGAAAAAGAAGATTTCCTCTGCTTAAACTATAACGCCCCGGATACGCATCGTGGGTGTTACATAAACTGCCGGGAAGGTTTTTCCATGTACAACCCCATAGAATGGGTAAGATTTTGATCGTTTGTGTTGCCTTATCGCTGTCACTGATACTAATCCATTTTTACCCTTTGTTTCCATAAACAGTCATGGAGAAAAATGACCGAGGACGTCCACTGTCCCGCTCCACAGCCAGAGGATCATAACTGCGATGAAGACATTGGCTTTTGTGAGGACCCGGACATATACATAGAGTTCGATGAGGGGGTATTTTATCATGCGAGCCTTGAGGGCTCAAAAGTGGCTATCACCACTGACTACCCCCGCCTCTATCTCTTCTGTATCGTAAGTATTCGGAGGGCTCTTAAAAGGAAATCCCTATTTGCATTTTTATCCATTGTACTGATCCATATTTTAATAGGACCGACGCTCGGCGGGCCATACCTCCTCAAGGGCGGCCCCTACGCAAGGTTGCTACCTCTTGAGCACTACGGTGGTTTTCCCTTAAAGAGGAAAGGGTGATGCAACAAAGTAGCGTAAGTATTTCCCTCAGTTTTTGAGAATCAAGGTATTAATCCAGTAGGAGACTACACACAAGTCCCTCGTACCTACACAAACAAATAAGAACCTCGCAACCAACACGATAAAGGGGCTGTCAATCCCTTCTCGGTCACTTACGAGAGTGAGATCTGATAGAGATGATAAGATAATATTTTTGGTATTTTTATGATAAAGATTAAAAGTAAAGATTGCAAAATAAACGGTGCAAGACATAACTTGATAACGGGAGATTGATATAATGGAGAATAGACCCAGGGGCCATAGGTTTCACTAGTGGCTTCTCTCAAGATAGCATAAGTATTACGGTGGGTGAACAAATTACTGTCGAGCAATTGATAGAAAAGCGAATAATTATGAGAATATCTAGGCATGATCATGTATATAGGCATCACGTCCGTGACAACTAGACCGACTCCTGCCTGCATCTACTACTATTACTCCACAGATCGACCGCTATCCAGCATGCATCTAGAGTATTAAGTTCATAAGAAGAGAGTAACACATTAGGTAAGATGACATGATGTAGAAGGATAAACTCAAGCAATATGATATAAACCCCATCTTTTTATCCTCGATGGCAACAATACAATACATGTCGTTTCCCTTTCTGTCACTGGAATCGAGCACCGTAAGATTGAACCCAAAGCTAAGCACTTCTCCCATTGCAAGAAAGATCAATATAGTAGGCCAAACCAAACTGATAATTCGAAGAGACTTGCAAACATAACCAATCATATAGAAAAGAATTTGGAGAAGGTTCAAATATTGTTCATAGATAAACTTGATCATAAACCCACAATTCATTGGATCTCGACATACACACCACAAAAAGAGATCTCCAAGAAGATCGAGGAGAACTTTGTATTGAGATCCAAAGAGAGAGAAGAAGCCATCTAGCTAATAACTATGGACCCGAAGGTCTTAAGTAAACTAATAACACATCATCGGAGGGGCCATGGAGTTGATGTAGAGGTCCTCCGTGATTGATTCCCCCTCCGGCGGAGCTCCGAAAAAGGCACCAAGATGGGATCTCTTGGGTACAGAAGGTTGCGGCGGTGGAAATAGGGTTTCATGGTGCTCCTGGATGTTTTCGGGGTACATGAATATATATAGGAGGAAGAAGTAGGTCGGTGGAGCCACGAGGGGCCCACGAGGGTGGAGGGCGCGCCCAGGGGGGTAGGCGCGCCCCCTGCCTCGTGGCCTCCTCGTTGGTTGCTTGACGTCCACTCCAAGTCCCACGGATCATGTTTGTTCCAAAAATAACTCTCCCGAAGGTTTCATTCCATTTGGATTCCGTTTGATATTCCTTTTTTCCGAAACACTGAAATATGCAAAAAGCAGCAATTTGCACTGGGCCTTGGGTTAGTAGGTTAGTCCCAAAAATAATATAAAAGTGTAAAATAAAGCCCATTAACATCCAAAACAGATAATATAATAGCATGGAACAATACAAAATTATAGATACTTTGGAGACGTATCGAGCATCCCCAAGCTTAATTCCTGCTCGTCCTCGAGTAGGTAAATGATAAAAACAGAATTTTTGATGTGGAATGCTACCTAGCATAACTCTCAATGTAATTCTCTTTATTGTGGCATGAATATTCAGATCCGAAAGATTCAAGATAAAAGTTTAATGTTGACATAAAAATAATAATACTTCAGGCATTCTAACCAAGCAATTATGTCTTCTCAAAATAACATCGCAAAAGAAAGTTCATCCCTACAAAATCATATAGTTTGGTCATGCACCATTTTCGTCACACAAGAATGCTCTCATCATGCACAACCCCGATGACAAGCCAAGCAATTATTTCACACTTTAGTAATCTCAAAACTTTTTCAACTTTCACACAATACATGAGCGTGAGCCATGGATATAGCACTATGGGTGGAATAGAATA
>NC_041380.1:301957459-301983294 GCF_002162155.2 Triticum dicoccoides | reverse complement strand
GTGTCCGAACGCACCCATCGCCGCCGTTCGCCATAGCCACCGCCACCGGCCTCCCCTCGCCTCCCCGACACACTCCCCAGCTCCGCCGCGACCCCCTCTACCTCCTCGTCGAGCCACGCAAGACGGAGCACCCCGTGGAGCCACCGCCGTCGCCATCCTCGCCTCCGGCCGCCGTGGGTACTCGCCGTCGATTCGGGAGCTACCGGGCATCCCCGACCTCGTCCTCGCGCTCGCTGGTCTCGCTGTGAGCCCCTCTCCGTTTCCCCTCTCTTCTCCTCCTCGTTCCCTCACCGTAGCCCTCCTCCCCACCACAGCCGAAGCCTCTCGCCGCCGTCCATGTCGCCGTCGCCGTCTCGGTCCGCCTCCGCCCAAACCGAGCCTTCCATCGTGCTCCGGGTGCCACGAGGGTGCCGCCGAGCCCCTCAGGTGGCCTCCCAGTGCCCCGCAGCCCGATCCCGCTCGCGCCTGAACTCCGGCCGCCGCCCAAGTGGTCGCCGCCGTCGATCTAAGCCATCTCCGGTGAAACGGAGGGCACCAGTGGGTGCGCGCGAGCCCCAACTTCCCGCGCGTACCTTCCGCTGCTCGATTGGGCGACGGAGTGGAAATCCCGCGCCCTCCGCCGCGTTTGCTGCCGCCGGCGGCTAAACGCCGGCGTGTTAGCCCCGGTTGACCAGGGGGTTTGACCTCCCCTGGCTCAATGACAAGTGGGGCCCGTCCCTGCTAATTCGGATTAGGATTAGTTTAAACTTAATCAACCTCTGTTAATTAACCCCCTGACACTGACCAGTGGGCCCCAGCGCCACTAACCCTTAATTAGGATTAACTAACCTCTGTTAAACCCCCCTGTCACTGACGTGTGGACCCCACACGTCAGGTTTGACCCCAGCCAGCCGCAGTTGACCGCTGACGTCGTGCTGACGTCATGCTGGCGCAATATATATATTTCTGGATTTAAATTAAATCAGGAAATTCCAGAATATAATTTAAACTTCAAAAATTCATAACTTTTATTCTGTAACTCCAAATCAGACAAATTATATATGAAAAATGATCAGAAAAATCCAATCTATCCATCTGTACTATTTTCATGCATGACTAAACAAGTTAACTTGATGTTTAATGCAGAACAAGGAAAAGCACTCTAAAAGTCCATGTTTGAGTTTCAAATTTGAATCTTTGATTCAAATTGGTTCAAACCCTTCTGGTCTTAGTTGCATTAGCCCAACACACTCATATTGCCATGTTTCATGCATGCATCATATTGTTGCACATTGTTTGGTGATGGTTGTGTATCGGTGTCCTTTGCGACAGGTTCTGCCTCCGAGGAGTACCGTGATTACCCTAACGAAGAACCGTATCAGTGCATCGAACCATCAGGCAAGCAACCAACCATTTGATCATATCGATACAATCCCATGTTCTCGCTCCTGCTCTCTTTTACTGCATTAAGACAACGCGTTTCAAACTGCTGTGTGCTACGGTAGTTGAACCCATTTCCTCTGCATGACCTGTCATTGCCACAGTAACTAGATGAAACCCACTAGCATGTGTAGGAGTTGTTTGAGCCATATGTATGTGTTGTTCCTACCTTGCTATGCCTGCTATGCTTAGAGTCGTGTCAGGTCTGGTTCATCTGGGTGATGGGCTAGAGTGAAATGATTATGTCGGTAATGAGAGTGGTGTGGTGAACCCGATTTGGTAAAGGTATCGATGAGAGGCCATGTAGGAGTACATGGTGGGTTGTTTCATTGAAGCCGACCTTAAGCACTGAGATCTGTATGTGTGATTTAAGATACAGCTACTACCATGCATTGGGCCCTGAAATATGACCCCGCTCGACTTCTTATTCACCCTAGTTCTCTGTCCAGGAGTTGCAAGTAGTTTCTGGTGTTTGTAGCCTACTGGAGGCCGTGGACAGCGCTGACCGTAGGGGTGGGCTGTGATGCGGTAGGTACGTGGCACGGTGTACCGGATGCCCATTTGGTATCTCGGGAACCCTGTTCACATCGTTCGGGGCCATATGGGAAACCTCGGCCGGACTCCCTGTGGATGGAACCTGGATAGGCGATAAACCTGGACTAGAGGCTTAAGTGTTTAGGTAGGTCGTGGTCTACACCCATGTCGGCTTTCGCTTGAAGTCTGCCGAGCACATGTCGTGTGCAGACGCTAAGTGGTGGAAACATGTATGAAGAAGTACACCCCTGCAGGGTTATCATGATCTATTCGAATAGCCGCGTCCGCGGTAAAGGACTACTTGGTTGCCTATAAAGTTCATAGACAAGTAAATGGAAACTGCTAAAAGCCTCAAGATAAGTGTGAGTGCCGAGGATGGCTCTTCCGTAGGAAGACGGAGGTGGATCCTCGGTAGTGTATTGAATTGGTGAGTAGTGGACTCGTGTGCGCAAAACCAATTCAAGTTGAAGTATCGTAGGATAGTCTAGCCAAGAGTCAAAGCTGGCTTGCTGCAATAACTCCACCAACCCTTCTTGATAATGTGCATGTATGTAGGATCTGATGTAAGTCTTGCTGAGTACCTTTGTACTCATGTTGCTGTAATTTACATTTTTCAGAAGACGCTGCAACCCCTTCTGATGGGTTCTACGTAGACGTTGACATCAACGAGTAGGCTAAAGGCCCAGGTGGTGATCCTGAGCTTGTGAAGGACCACGTAGTATAGCTAGGCTTTCCAAGCCTCTTTTATTTTACTAGTTGTCTGTACTCAGACAAGTTACTTCCGCTGTTGGTTTGTATGACTGTATGACTTGAATGTTGGGTCGTGAGACCCGTTCCTTTGTGTATGTTATGTATGGCTCCCTGAGCCTTAAATAAAGTACTTGTGTCGTAGAGTCATGTTGTGATGCTTCGTTGTATTTGCACATATCGAGCATATTGTGTGTATGATTGAAATGCTTGGTATGTGTGGGATCTGACTATCTAGTTGTTTATCTTTAGTAGCCTCTCTTACCGGGAAATGTCTCCTAGTGTTACCGCTGAGCCATGGTAGCTTGCTACTGCTCTGGAACACTTAGGCTGGCCGGCATGTGTCCTTCTTCGTTCCTGTGTCTGTCCCTTCGGGGAAATGTCACGCATTGAGTACCGGAGTCCTGTTAGCCCGCTACAGCCCGGTTTACCGGAGTCCTGCTAGCCCAGTGCTACAGCCCGGACCCATTTGCTGATGACTGACACGTTCGAAGCTGGGTCATGGATACCTGTCCCTGTAAGTCTGTGCCACTTTGGGTTTACGACTAGTCATGTCAGCCCGGGCTCCTTATCATATGGATGCTAGCAACACTATCATATACGTGAGCCAAAAGGCGCAAACGGTCCCGGGCAAAGGTAAGGCGACACCCGTGGGGATACCGTGCGTGAGGCCGCAAAGTGATATGAGGTGTTACCGGCTAGATCAATGTGACATCGAGTCGGGGTCCTGACAGATCATCACACTTCTATTTATTTACAACTCAATGATTACAACTCGATACTATAACAAAGTATGACAATATATGAATGCCTCCAGCGGTGTACCGGGATGGGCAATGAATCAAGAGTGACATGTATGAAAAATTATGAACGGTGGCTTTGCCACAAATACGATGTCAACTACATGATCATGCAAGGAAATATGACAATGATGTAGCATGTCATGATGAACGGAACGGTGGAAAGTTGCATGCCAATATATCTCGGAATGACTATGGAAATGCCATAATAGGTAGGTATGGTGGATTTTTTGAGGAAGATATAAGGAGGTTTATGTGTGACAGAGCGTATCATATCACGGGGTTTGGATGCACCGGTGAAGTTTGCACCAACTCTCGAGGTGAGAAAGGGCAATGCACGGTACCGAAGAGGCTAGCAATGATGGAAGGGTGAGAGTGCGTATAAAGAACTCACATACTTATTGAAAAAATCTAAAAGTCATCAAAAACCAAGCATTATGCGCATGCTTATAGGGGGATAGATTGGTAGGAAATGACCATCGCCCGTCGCCGACCGCCACTCATAAGGAAGACAAACAAATAACACCTTATGTTTCAAATTTGTTACACAACGGTCACCATACGTGCATGCTATGGGACTTGCAAACTTCAACACAAGTATTTCTCAAATTCACAACTAATCAACTAGCACACTCTAATATTACCACCTTTATATCTCAAAACAATTATCAAGTATCAAACTTCTCCTAGTACTCGATGCACTTTTTATGAAAGTTTTTATTATACCGATCTTGGATGCCTATCATATTAGGACTACATTCATAACCAAAGCAAATTACCATGCTGTTCTAAAGACTCTCAAAATAATATAACTGAATCATGAGAAATCAATTATTTCTATAAAATAAAACCACCACCGTGCTCTAAAAGATATAAGTGAAGCACTAGAGCAAAATTATCTAGCTCAAAAGATATAAGTGAAGCACATAGAGTATTCTAATAAATTCCAATTCATGTGTGTCTCTCCCAAAAGGTGTGTACAGAAAGGATGACTGTGGTAAACTAAAAATCAAAGACTCAAATAATACAAGACGCTCCAAGCAAAACACATATCATGTGGTGAATAAAAATATAGCTCCGAGTAAAGTTACCGATAGAAGAAAACGAAAGAGGGGATGCCTTCCGGGGCATCCCCAAGCTTAGGCTTTTTGTTGTCCTTGGATTTTACCTTGGGGTACCTTGGGCATACCCAAGCTTAGGCTCTTTCCACTCCTTGTTCCATAATCCATCAAATCTTTACCCAAAACTTGAAAATTTCACAACTCAAAACTTTAAAGAGAAAATCTTGTGAGCTCCGTTAGCGAAAGAAAACGAAACACCACTTCAAGGTACCATAATGAACTAATTAGTTATTTATATTAGTGTTAAACCTACTGTATTCCAACTGCTCTATGATTCATACCCTCCGATACTACTCATAGATTCATCAAAATAAGCAAACAACACGCGAAAAACAGAATCTGACAAAAACAGAACAATCTGTAGTAATCTATTGGTTTCGAATACTTCTGGAACCCCAACAATTCTAAAATAAATTTCTGGACGTGAGGAATTTATCTATTAATCATTTGCAAAAAATAATCAACCTAATCGCACTCTCCAGTAAAACATGGCAGCAAATCTCGTGAGCGCTAAAATTTCTGTTTTTTACAGCAAGATCGCAAAGACTTTCCCCAAGTCTTCCCAAAGGTTCTACTTGGAACAAACACTAATTAAAAGCATAAAACCACATATAAGCAGAGGCTAGATGAATTATTTGTTACTAAACAGAATCAAAAAGCAAGGAACAAAAATAAAATTGGGTTGCCTCCCAACAAGCGCTATCGTTTAACGCCCATAACTAGGCATAAAAGCAAGGATAGATCTAGGTATTGCCATCTTTGGTATTCAATCTATAAGTAGCTCTCATGATAGATTCGTAAGGTAATTTATTTTTCTTTCTAGGGAAGTGTTCCATGCCTTTCCTTAACGGAAATTGGAATCCAGTATTCACTTCTTTCATATCAATAATTGCACCAATCGTTGTAAGGAAAGGTCTACCAAGAATAATATGACATGAAGGATTGCAATCTATATCAAGGACGATGAAATCTATGGAAACATAATTCCAATTTGCAACAATAAGAACATCATTAATTCTTCTCATAGGTTTCTTAATGGTGGAATCCGCAAGAGGCAAGTTTAAAGAACAATCATCAAATTCACGAAAACCTAGCAAATCACACAAGGTTTTAGGAATCGTGGAAACACTAGCACCCAAATCACACAACGCATAGCATTCATGATCTTTAATTTTAATCTTAATAGTAGGTTCCCACTCATCATAAAGTTTTCTAGGGATAGAAACTTCCAATTCAAGTTTTTCTTCATAAGATTGCATTAAAGCATCAACGATATGTTTAGTAAAAGCCTTATTTTGACTATAAGCATGCGGAGAATTTAGCACGGATTGCAACAAGGAAACACAATCTATTAAAGAGAAATTATCATAATTAAATTCGTTGAAATCCAAGATAGTGGGTTCATTGCTATCTAAAGTTTTGACCTGTCCAATCTCACTTTTATTAATTTTTGCATCAAGATCTAAAAAGTCCAAATCATCGGGATGCCTTCTAACTAAAGTTGACTCATCTCCAGTCCCATCATTATCAAGATTCATATTTCAAAACAAAGATTTAATAGGAGACACATCAATAATTTTTAGATCTTCATCATTATTATCATGGAAACTAGAAGAACACGCTTTCACAAAGCAATCTTTTTTAGCACACATCCTAGCTGTTCTTTCTTTGCACTCATCAATGAAAATTCTCATAGCTTTGAGAGACTCATTGATATCATGCTTTGGTGGGATAGATCTAAGTTTCAAAGAATCAACATCAAGAGAAATTCTATCCACGTTCCTAGCCAACTCATCAATCTTAGACAAATTTTCTTCAATCAAAGCATTGAAACTCTTTTGAGAACTAATAAATTCTTTAATATTAGATTCAAAATCAGATGGAATCTTATTATAATTTCCATAAGAATTGTTGTAGGAATTACCATAATTATTAGAGGAATTACTAGGAAACGACCTAGGATTAAAATTTCCTCTATAAGCGTTGTTACCAAAATTGTTCCTAGCACCAAAATTCACATCCATAGATTCATTACTATTCTCAATCAAAGTAGATCAAGGCATATCAGTAGGATCAGAAGAAACACTCTTATTTGAAAACAATTTCATAAGTTCATCCATCTTTCCACTCAAAACATTAATCTCTTCAGTTGCATGCACCTTTTTACTAGTAGATCTTTCAGTGTGCCATTGAGAATAATTAACCATAATATTATCTAGGAGTTTAATAGCTTCTCCTAAAGTGATTTCCGTAAAAGTGCCTCCCGTGGCCGAATCTAAGAGATTTCTAGAAGCAAAATTCAATCCGCCATAATTTTTTTGTATAATCATCCACAAATTCAAACCATGTGTAGGGCAATTACATATCATTAATTTCATCCTGTCCCAAGTTTGTGCAACGTGTTCATGATCAAGTTGCTTAAAATTCATAATATCATTTCTAAGTGAGATGATCTTAGTGGGAGGAAAATATTTAGAGATAAAAGCATCTTTGCACTTATTCCATGAATCAATATTGTTTTTAGGAAAAGAAGAAAACCAAGATTTAGCACGATCTCTAAGCGAAAACGGAAATAACTTCCGTCTAACAATATCATTGTCCACATCTTTCTTATTTTGCATATCACATAAATCAACAAAGCTATTTAGATGGGTAGCGACATCTTCACTAGGAAGGCCGACACATTGATCTTTCATGACAAGATTCAGCAAAGCAACATTAATTTCACAAGATTCAACATCATTAAGAGGAGCAATTAGAGTGCTAAGAAAATCATTGTTGTTGGTATTGGCAATGTCACACAATTTAGTATTATCTTGAGCCATCGTAAAAAGCAAGCAAACCAACACACAAGCAAACAAGAAGCAATCAAGAAGAGACGAAATAGAAAAGAGAAGGGGAACAGAAAAAGAGGGCAAATAAAATGACAAGGGTGAAGTGGGGGAGAGGAAAACGAGAGGCAAATAGCAAATAGTTTAATGCGAGGGATAAGAGTTTGTGATGGGTACTTGGTCTGTCTTGACTTGAGCGTAAGCTTCCTCGGCAACGGCGCCCGAAATCCTTCTTGCTACCTCTTGAGCACTGCATTGGTTTTCCCTTGAAGAGGAAAGGATGATGCAGCAAAGTAGCGTAAGTATTTCGCTCAGTTTTTGAGAACCAAGGTATCAATCCAGTAGGAGACTAAACGCAAGTCCCTCGTACCTACACAAATAAATAAGAATCTCGCAACCAACGCGGTAAAGGGGTTGTCAATCCCTTCTTGGTCACTTACAAGAGTGAGATCTGATAGAGATGGTAAGATAATATTTTTTGGTATTTTTATGATAAAGATTAAAAGTAAAGATTGCAAAATAAACGGTGCAAGAAATAACTTGATAACGGGATATTAATATAAGGGAGAATAGACTCGGGGGCCATAGGTTACACTAGTGGCTTCTGTCAAGATAGCATGACTATTACGGTAGGTGAACAGATTACTGTCGAGCAATTGACAGAAAAGTGAATAATTATGAGAATATCTAGGCATGATCATGTATATAGGCATCACGTCCGTGACAAGTAGGCCGACTCCTGCCTGCATCTACTACTATTACTCCACACGTCGATCGCTATCCAGCATGCATCTAGAGTATTAAGTTCATAAGAAGAGAGTAACGCATTAGGCAAGATGACATGATGTAGAGGGATAAACTCAAGCAATATGATATAAACCCCATCTTTTTATCCTCGATGGCAACAATACAATACGTGTCATTTCCCATTCTGTCACTGGGATCGAGCACCGTAAGATTGAACCCAAAGCTAAGCACTTCTCCCATTGCAAGAAAGATCAATCTAGTGGGCCAAACCAAACTGATAATTCGAAGAGACTTGCAAAGATAACCAATCATGCAGAAAAGAATTCAGAGAAGATTCAAATATAGTTCATAGATAAACTTGATCATAAACCCACAATTCATCGGATCTCGACAAACACACCGCAAAAAGAGATCTCCAAGAAGATCGAGGAGAACTTTGTATTGAGATCCAAAGAGAGAGAGAAGAAGCCATCTAGCTAATAACTATGGACCCGAAGGTCTAAAGTAAACTACTCACACATCATCGGAGGGGCCATGGAGTTGATGTAGAGGCCCTCCGTGATTGATTCCCCCTCCGGCGGAGCTCCGGAAAAGGCCCCAAGGTGGGATCTCTTGGGTATAGAAGGTTGCGGCGGTGGAAATAGGGTTTGGTGGTGCTCCTGGATGTTTTCGGGGTATATGAATATATATAGGAGGAAGAAGTACGTCGGTGGATCCACGAGGGGCCCACGAGGGTGGAGGGCGCGCCCCCTACCTCGTGGCCTCCTCGTTGGTTGCTTGACGTCCACTCCAAGCCCCATGGATCACGTTTGTTCCAAAAATAACTCTCTCGAAGGTTTCATTATGTTTGGATTCCGTTTGATATTCCTTTTCTGCGAAACACTGAAATAGGCAAAAAAATAGCAATTTGCACTGGGCCTTGGGTTAGTAGGTTAGTCCCAAAAATAATATAAAAGTGTAAAATAATGCCCATTAACATCCAAAACAGATAATATAATAGCATGGAACAATCAAAACTTATAGATACGTTGGAGACGTATCAAAGGTCGTCGTTCAAAACGAAAAGGGACCGGGAGTGTTGTAGAAACCTCACAATCTTCTGAGAGCTATGTTTTTAATACATGCTTAGGGATGAGTCTAGATTGTTAAAAGTCTCCTTTTATCCTTGATGTCAGGAGGAGTACACGGCAGACAGTGGGAAGACGCCCAGTTAGCCGAATGTCCGCCAATCCGGCGCCGAACTCTTCAACTAGGATGAGAGCCGATGCCATGCCAATTCCGCCTCCTCAAGAGGATTTGGTTGACGTATCAGTCATGAATTCCGAAGTGGAGAGCCTTATGAATCACCATCAACTGAAAGAGGCTATGCACACTCCGACCTTTTCCGAGCAAGTGTTTACCGCACTCAATTCAGTGGATGCATACATCCGAGCCGCTCAAGACGAGCTTGTCGGAGTCACTCAGTTGTTCTCAAAGGACATACAAGTAAAAACTTTACACCATTTTTGATAGTCATATGCCAGTAGCCTCCGAGACTTGAAGCTGTGAGGTAAAGCGATTTAAGGATCGATATGATCTGCAGGTTCTTAAACAGAAGAATACCGCGCTATCCCGGGAGCTAAAGGTGAATCACACACAGCTGAATGCAGTCACCGCCGAATTGGCGGAAATGAAAAAGGCCGCAATGAGTGCATCCGGGAAGAATAAACATGAGGGGGGGGGAAAGATAAACAATCCAAAGAGATAGAGAGCTTGAAGGCTCAACTATCGGCTGCTCAAAAAGAAAATGAGATGCTGAAGGGCGGTATATTCGATATGTCTTTCCTCTATTGTTGAACCTCCCTAGAGGCTCATGTTTATTCTATAGTTTGGAACATCGTGAGTCTGTTGCTTTACAGGCTTCTTAACTGCTCGTCCGGAGGAAGAGGTATCCAGATTTCAAGGCGACGTGCTGAAGGAACTGTCCGTGGTACATGCTCGGGCCCGAAAAGCCATGAGGGGTATGGTGAAGGCATTATGGCCATCTGAGACCCCTCCAGAAAGTATGGAAGACTTGGCAAACTTATTAAAAGGTGCCCGGTGCCGGTTTGAGCTACGGAAGACATCCGCCTACCGTGAAGGCGCACGAGAAGCCTGGGCCATGGTGAAGACACGTTTGACCAAGCTGGATCCAAATCATATGGCCTGAGTGGGACCACAGGGACCAGACGGGAAAGAAATTCCAGTGAATTGATGTATGACCAAGTAATGATAGCTACAAAGTATTAGCAGGAAGACTGTAGGTTATATAGTTTTATAGATGGAATAGATAAGGAATAGGTGTTTGATTTAATGTATTTATGTACATTATGATAAACTTGTACCTTCATCCGAACATGTGAAAAGTTTTGTCATCACAGGCTTTTAGCTTTAACCTCCGAACCAAAATGGTGGAGTGTTTCCGGATACTATTTGAAAAGAAGCATTCATTATATCCGGAAACTAGGCAACCCAATCATTGTGCTCGAACAGACAAAAAGTTTTAGTTTGGGTTGTATGTTATATTACATATGTAAGAAACGTCTTCCAAGGAAAATAGTTGCGTTAAGGGTTCCTTTCCTTGGGCTGGCATGCTATAATTACGCGTGTCGTGGTGTTGGAGTGGTTACAATAATGTAACAATCTGTTGCTTGATTGGCGACCACTTATTCTCTTAAGAATGCTAGCTTTCGGCTTCACCTGTCTGTGGTACATGTCTGGTGACCCGATTGTAACAATCACAGAGGTGCTCCCTTTACGCCCTAGCCGAACAATCGGGAACGTAGGGCATAAACACAAGAGCCAGGCAACCCAGCTTGGCAAAAACCAAAGTCATAGAGATGCATATAATGGTAGAAAAGGTATTTATATGAGTGAACGACACATATATTGTGAGCTCTAAGCTCTGAATAATAATGCGCTTCTGTTAGGGAAGCCCCCAGGTGTCGTGGGGTATATACATTTTAGGATGTGCACCCCGTAAGTGTTCGGCTTATCCAAACATACCTTGGGAATCGTACAATAACGAGAAAATATAAAGAAATGAAGAAGAGACAAACAAAAAAAGGAACATGGCCGAACTTATGCGTAGAACCTTCGGAGGCGAGCAACGTTCCATGGGTTCGCTCTAAGCGATTATCTGATGCATTACGAAGGCGATAGGCCCCTCCTGTGAGAACTTCATCTATGATAAAGGGCCCCTCCCATTTTGGTTTGAGATCATCCTTCTTCTTCTCCGGGAGGTGTAAAACGAGTTCACCGACATTATAAGTCTTGGCCCGCACTTCTCTGCTTTGATATCTCCGAGCCTGTTGTTGATAGAATGCGGGACGGGCTTTTGCAACATCACGTTCCTCCTCCAGGCCATCTAGGCCGTCCTGCCGATCGAGTTCGGCTTCTCTCTGTTCATACATGCGCACTCGAGGTGAGTCATGAATAATGTCACAGGGCAAGATAGCCTCTGCGTCGTACACCATGAAAAAGGGTGTGTACCTGCTCGTGCGATTGGGCGTGGTCCACAGTCCCCAGAGTACAGAATCAAGTTCCTCGACCCAGTGTTTATCTGATTCCCATAGGGATTGCACTAGTCTGGGTTTGATGCCGCTCATTATCAGGCCTTTAGCCTATTCGACATGACCATTTTTTTGGGGGTGATATACGGAGGCGTAATCAAGCTTAATGCCCAAGTTAGCACACCAAATTTTTACCTCGTCGGTTGTGAAGTTAGAGCCATTGTCAGTAATGATGCTGCGTGAGACACCATAATGGTGTATAATGCCGGATATAAAGTCGATCACTGGCCCAGCTTTAGCTGTTTTTATTGATTTGGCCTCTATCCACTTAGTGAATTTATCCACCATAACCAGCAAATATTTCTTCTTGTGGCTTCCCCTTTAAGGGGTCCGACCATATCTAGCCCCCAGGCCGCAAAAGGCCAAGTAATGGGGATTGTTTTTGGGGCCGTGGGCGGCATATGACTTTGATTGGCGAATAGCTGGCATCCGACACATTATTGCACAAGGGCATGAGCATCTGCTCAGGCCGTGGGCCAGAAGAAACCTGTACGGAAGGCTTTACTTACGAGGGCCCGAGCTGTGGAGTGATGGCCACCGAGACCAGCATGTATTTTGGCCAAGAGCTGCCGTCCCTCCTCTTCGAAGATACATCTTTGAAGAACTCCGGTAGTACTTTTCTTGTAGAGTTCTACTTCATGAACTTTGTAGGCTTTCGAGCGTCGAACTATGCGACGGGCCTCGTTCTGGTCATCAGGGAGCTCCCACCTATTAACGTAGGCCAGGAAGGGTTCGAACCATGGGGCAATGACGTCCATGATTACAGGGGCGGAAGGTGTCATTTCGGTGCCCGAGCCCCTGATGATATCAGAGTTGTGTTCAACATATGGGGGTATGATCGGCTCCGGACTAGTATTGCCTCTCTTGTCCTGGCATACCACGGATGGCTTGAAGAGCCTTTCCAAAAATGGGTTAGGTGGGACGGGGTCGCATTTAGCGCCCATTAGAGCAAGGATGCCTGCTGCCTGATTAGTGTCTCGAGCAACATGATGAAACTGGAGCCCCTCAAACCGAGCTGATATTTTGAGTACGGCGTTGCGATATGCTGCCATCTTTGGATCTTTTGCATCAAATTCTCCATTTATTTGGGATATTGCGAGGTTCGAATCCCCACGCAATTCGAGGCATTGTATGCCCATGGAAACAACCATTTGAAGGATGATGACCCACAAGTGTAGGGGATCTATCATAGCCTTTTGGATAAGTAAGTGTGTCAAACCCAACGAAGAGCAGAAGGAAATGATAAGAGGTTTTCAGCAAGGTATTCTCTGCAAGCACTGAAATTATCGGTAACAGATAGTTTTGTGATAAGGTAATTGGTAACGGGTAACAAGTAATAAAAGTAAATAAGATGCAGCAAGATGGCCCAATCCTTTTTGTAGCAAACAACAAGCCTGGACAAACTCTTATATAAAGGAAAGCGCTCCCGAGGACACATGGGAATTATCGTCAAGCTAGTTTTCATCACGCTCATATGATTCACGTTCGGTACTTTGATAATTTGATATGTGGGTGGACCGGTGCTTGGGTACTGTCCTTCCTTGGACAAGCATCCCACTTATGATTAACCCCTATTGCAAGCATCCGCAACTACCACTACAAAAAATACACTTCCGTGATGATACGTGTTTGTCACAATAGGTCACGTTTTCTGTGATGCATGTAGATCCATGACAAATTTATGACATTATCAAGATAGTCATACCAGTTCTGTTGTAGAAGTGTTCCATGACATTACCAAAATTATCATCATGGAAGTGTCCACTTCCATGACAACAAATCGCGTGTCACAGAAGTGCTTTCGTCAAGGGTGACCGACACGTGGCATCCACCGTAATGGAACGCCGTTAAGCTATTGGGTCCGGTTTTGGATCCGATAACCCGTTAACAGCCCCGACCAATGGGGATTTTCCACATGTAAAATCATCATTGGCTGGAGGAAACACGTGTCGGCTCACCTTTGGGACAGATGTCATCCACTCATTGGACCCAAAGTGCCTATGATACATTGACACGTGGCACGACCCAACAGAGGCCCATTCCCGTGAAAAGGCCGGCCCGTTTGACTTGGTCAAAAGGTGGCGGCCGGCCCACGGCAAGCCTGTTAACGGCCTGTTTGCATATATCCCATTTGCAACCCGCTAACCCAGGGCTCGGTTACGGCCTATCCGTAGGCCCAGTAGCGTCATCTGGGCCGTCCAATATAATTCCAGCCCGTTTTAACTTTTGGCCCATGTATGGCCCATGACGTCTTTCGGCCCATATGAGGCCCTTAGTAACCCTCGGCCCATTAACGGCCCGTGGTAAAACTGGCCCGTAATGAACAGTGTATCACTTTATACCCATTAACGACCCATTATTTCGTTGGGGCGTTACCAGCCCATGTTATCTTTCGGCCTTCTCAGGGCCCATTTATTCTTGGGCTCATTTCCAGCATTCGTTTACTTTCGGCCCATTACTGTCATTTTCTGCTTGCGGGCCAAATTCAGCCTGTGGTTGCAGTCTGCCCGTTTGTGGCCCGTTAATACGTTGGGCCGTTTTCATAGCGTCATCAAATACGGCCGAATAACGACAGCCCATTATGGTCGTCCCATGAACGGACGATTTCAACTCTAGCCCATTTACGGCCATAATGTGGTCTGTTAAAGGGCCCAATCTCACTTTCGGCCTATTAGAGGCCCATGTTTTTTATGGGCTCAAGATATTTACACCTGTAAATGGCCTATTATTACTGAGGGCCCAAATTATGTTTAGGCCTGTTAAAGGCCCACTATGGGCATAGGCCTACCAGAAAAATATGAAAGCTTATGCTGATTTAGGCCCAGATATTTTTAGTGGGCTACATGCAAATTTCGGCCCATAATCGTTTTTAGCCCAATTGGAATGGTCCCAACGAATGTTGGCATGTTGGGCTCCTGCGAAGCTTTCGACCGAATACATTACTAAAATAAACCTACACTATACAAAAATAGCGTCGTAATTACTGCAGCCTTTGGCAGCATCATAAATGTTGTATCACAACAAAATAAATTCCAACCATACAACAAAAGGCTTGTTGGCATAAAGTTTACAGTCTTTGCAGATAAAATCACCATCAGATGTATAGAAGCACATATCATTTGACCTGAGTGCTAATGTTTTAGGCTGTAGAATCTGATGGAGCGGCACGATCTTCACCTTTTTTCCACCATTGCTCTTGAACAACGAAGCGAATGTCTGATAGTCTAGTTTTAAAACCATTCATATCTTGACGACATTTGTCAACCACTATTCTTGTTTCCAAAACGACGTCCATTAGGGATTGGACTTATGTCTGGAGCACAGATATATCACTCTGCCTAGCAGGAAGATTTTGTTCAGTAGGCGATTTGGATGAGGTTACCTTGACAACCAACCCAGAATTATGCAGGAAGGTGCTTTTTCCACTGTTAGTGGAGAGATACTGACGCACTGCAGCAAGAGGTGACATGGTGCCTGTGTTAGCCTCGTCACCTTCAGGTGGTTGTGGCTGTTCAATCATTTGTTCCATAGCTTCCTGAAAGTTTGAACTTTTGGATTAGTGTACCAGATAAGTTACTAATGAGACAAAAACAAACAAAGTAGGTTACCCGTTTATACATAACTTATTTTGGTGAACTACTGTAATGCATTAGCATGTATTGTAGTGCCAACTACATAATAAAATCACTTTCGGAACATATGTCCATGTAGCATGCCTACTATATTGTCTATTTCCAAACATTCGTTGACATCTAAGGATAAAGAGACATGGTTTAAAGTAGGATGAACATAGTAAGACATCATTCATATCATGGGCAAACAGATATAAAACAAATAGGCTATTTTATCATTATGTGCGCACTTGAACATAACAACTAGATTATAGATCAAGACCAAAAGAATATCCTTCATCTCTTTTAAACCATGTAAGGTGAAATGATATGTTAAGACAATTGTGTATAAAAGTGAACAGAGTAACTGACATTGGCTGCAGACCAAGTAGTTAAATGAACACATCACAGTACCAATCAATTCAAAGGCAGGAGTAAGGACTTACAACAGCGGCTTGAACTGGTGTGCTCATGCCCTTCATCTTGCTGGCGTGGCACATTTTGGTTCGCACAAGCTTTCCTCTGTATTTGGAGCAAGTCAATATAGATACGATAATATGGCACAGAAAAAAGAAGGAAGTAGCAGCTATTTACAAGAGCCTCGCAGTGTGCAATATAGCTACGAGATCCTGTTGTCTATTGGAATTTCACTTTAGAATGGTTGGTCTTGTTCTTCAAACAGTTAGCCTAGAAGAAGATACACTTGTAAGGCACATACATAAATACAAGTTCAATATGTGGTCTGATCAAGTACATATAGCCTACCTCATACTTTGGATCAGACCAGTGTTTAACGAGGGCTGTCCAATCTTCATCTGTAATATATTCCACTGGAGATGTTTGGGCGATTTCATTGTTAGCCTTGCCTTCAAAGTGAGATTTTCTAAGGTGATACCGATACTGTCGCAGAGCAGACTGAAAAACATGAGTGCATGCTTGTTTAGTTGCATCATCTTTCGGATCCAACTTGAACCTCATCTGTTGAAAAAAGAATGTGAGTCTTATTAGGAGGAAGCCAAAAATTATGGGACAGAGCAAGAAAATATTACTAATTGCGATGAATAACATTACTAACGGATAAATGGTCAAGGAAGGTGTTAAACTGGGTATTGTCTTTCTCATTCCTGTACTGGATCCACGTTGGCAGGATACGTGCATGACACCTAACAACAATGGCTGCCTCTGATACTAACTTGGCTGACTCTGTAGCATCACATGGCCTTTTTAAACCTGCCTCAAAATGGATCTCCATTCTTCCTCCTTTAGATTTTGTTAATCTGTTAAGCATTATCCCTGATGTCTGTTTCCGCTTGCGCCGTGGTGCTTGTTCAACAACGAATATGGAAAGTGTTAGTGTACATCAAACTGTGAGAGTACATACAAAGGAGCATGCAACTGCAACTTGACTCGGTTAGGTACCGTCTTGGTGTTGATGCTCATGAGGTTCATCTGATCTTGCCTAGTCCTGTTGTGTCAGCAGTGCTTCAGAAGTAGTGTTAGGTGTGAAGGCAGCTTGGGAACTGGCCAGTTCCGGAGCAAACGAACGAGTAACTCATTGAGATGCTAGTACAGTTGAAGCGGATGATGCAGCTGGTGGAGCAGGTGATACTGTGTTTGTAGATTTAGCCGGTGGACTTGGACCTTCTACTGCACTATAAGTACCAGCAGAATCTGGACGGCAGATCCTTTTTCGTTTCTCCCGACGAGTAACACCACTCCCTACTATATTATTTTCCTTGCTCTTTTTTGACTTTGCCATGTCAAGCCGTACCCACAACACAAAAGAATAAAATTGCTCTTCTGAACTCATTGATGCATGATACAGACAAGAAATACTTGGATGTAAGACAACCGTATGAGGATGGCATATGTAAGAAAAACAGGACGTCATGACATATTCACAGCTACGATGTGTAAACTAAGCAGAAGGATTTTCAAGAAAATAGAAGCAATGCAAGCTAGACACCATATGAAAGATGCAACCAATCTTACTCTGCCAAGTTAAAAGTGTCTTGTCATAAGTGGCAATTCGAAAAAATTAGAAGCAATACAACGTATAAATCAATGCAAGATGCAACCACTATCAAACTGCCATGTTAAAAGCGTCCAATCATGAGTGACTGATGTGGGATACACAATAGCAGTACTTTGATGTAAGAACATGGTATGATAGATAGATGCAGTGTATTCTAAACACAGAACGCCATGTCATATGCACATGTATAACGTATAAACTCAGCAGGTGCAATTTAATCAAAATAGAAGAAATACAGGCTAGACAACATATGCAACATGAAACCAATTATCACACTATCAACTTAGAGCAAGCACCTTTGATGGTGGAGTACGAGAGATGAACTCATCATGTAGACTTGGGACTTCAACTTCAATAGCAGTAGCAGTGGAAAATCTAGAGAGTCTCTGTTTGCGTGGGTAAGGAGGACCACCAACATCCCCTAACTTACTCTTTTCCTTCCTATTTTCTGATATTTCCTTATGAAGTCAAAACCACAAGAAGATGAATAAAATTAGCTCTGCATAACTGGTTGATGCATGATACAGACGAACACTACTTTAATGTAAGGCAAACGCAGGATAGGAGGATGGAATATATACAAAAAAAGATAGCATTTCATATTCACAGGTATGATAGGAGGATGGAATATGTATGAAAAAACAGTAAGTGGAAGGCATTTCAACAAAATTAGAAGACATGAAAGCTAGGCACCATATGAACATGCAACCAATATCACTCTATCAGGTAAAAAGTGTCTCGTCGTAAGTGCCATTTCAAGAAATTAGAAGCATTACAAGCTAGAAGACAATGCAAGATGCAACCTACATCACAGTCCCAAGTTAAATGTGTCTTATGGGTAAGTGATCGTTGCAGGTATAAGTTGTAAGCTACGCAGATGCAATTCAACATAATCAGAAGCAATACAAACTAGACATCATACGGAAAACACAACCACATATAACAGTTCCAAGTTAGAGCAAGCACCTGTGATGGTGGAGTAGGGGAGATGTGCTCATCATGTACACGTATGTTCTAGAAACAGGAACACGTGTCATATTCACAAGCATTATGTGTAAAGTAAGCAGATCCAATTTAACAAAGTTAGAAGCAATACAAGCTAGACATCATACGCAACATGCAACCACATATAATATTGCCAAGTTAGAGCAAGCACCTGTGATGGTGGAGTAGGGGAGATGTGCTCATCATCTACACAGCTACGTTGACTGTCCAGCCTTGTGTTGTCTTGCGAATCTTGTTGGGAGGATGGTGGAGTAGAATCTGTAGAGACCCCCTGTTTGAGCTGCTCCGAAGGACCACCATCATCCACTGCCAGACTAATTTCCTTCAGCTGTAATGATTTTGAATTGTGAAGTCAAACCGATAAGAAAAAGGAATAAAATTCGCTCTTCAGAACTCATTCATGCATGATACTGATGAACACTACTTGGATGAAAGGCAAACACATAATGCGAGGATGGAATATGTATGAAAAACAGGATGATGTGACATATTCACACCTATGATGTGGTAACTAAGTAGAAGGCATTTCAACGAATTAGGAGCACTGCAAGCTAGACACCATATGAAAGATGCAACCAATATCACTCTGCCAAGTTCCAACTATATGGTGTTTCAACAAATTAGAAGCAGTACATGCTAGAAATCATATGAAAGACATAACCAATATCACAGTGGCGACTTAAAGGTGCCCTATCATAAGTGACTGATGCGAGATATGCAAGAACAGTAGTCTGATGTAAGAACATCGTGTGATCAGATATAGTGTGTTCTAGAAACAGGAACATATGTCATATTCACAGGCATTATGTGTAAGTAAGCAGATGCAATTCAACAAAGTTAGAAGTAATACTCCCCCCGTTTCTTTTTGCTCCGCATATAAGATTTGGTGAAAGTCAAACTGTACAAAGTTTGACCAAATTTATATAAAAAATATGAACATCTACAATACTAAAACTATATAGTATTAACATACGCTTCATGGTGCATCTGATAATATTGATTTCATATTGTGAATGTTTATATTTTTTAATATAAAGTTAGTCAAACTCTACAAAGCTTGACTTTGACCAAACCTTATATGCAGACTAAAAAGAAACGGAGGGAGTACAAGCTAGACATCATACACAACATGCAACCACATATAATAGTGCCAAGTTAGAGCAAGCACCTATGATGGTGGAGTAGGGGAGATATGCTCATCATCTACACAGCTACGTTGACTGTCTAGCCTTGCGTTGTCTTGTGAATCTTGTTGGGAGGATGGCGGAGTAGAATCTGTAGAGAACCTCCATTTCAGTTGCTCGGAAGGACCACCATCATCCAATGCCTTGTCAATTTCCTTCAGCTTTATTGATTTTGCATTGTGAGGTCAAACCGACAAGAAAAAGGAATATAATTCGCTCTTCAGAACTCATTCATGCATGATACTGACGAAAACTACTCTAATGAAAGGCAAAGTCATGATACGAGGATGGAATATGTACGGAAAACTGGATGGCTTGACATATTCACACCTATGATGTGGCAACTAAGCAGAAGGCACTTCAACAAATTAGAAGCACTGCAAACTAGACACCATATGAAAGGTGCAATCAATATCACTCTGCCAAGTTAAAACTGTCTCGTCATAGGTGGCGTTCATCAAACTAGAAGCAATACATGCTAGAAATCATATTCAAGACGCAAACCAATATCACATTGCCAACTTAAAGGTGTCCCATCATAAGTGACAGATGCATGATACATAAGAAGAGTAGTTTCATGTAAGAACATGGTGTGATAGACAGATACAGTATGTACCAAAAATAGGAAAGCGTGTCATATTCACACGTATCATGTGTAAGCTAAGCAGATGCAGTTTACACTAATTAGGAGAAATACAAGCTAGACACCATATGCAACATGCAACCAGATATCACACTGCCAAGTTAGAGCAAGCACCTTGGATGATGGAGTAGGGGAGCAGAGACTTGGACCTTGTAATGCAGTATCAGTACAAGGAGAATCGGTACACATGCTTCGTTTACATTGCTGCAGAGGACCACCATCATCACCTTCCTTACTCTTTTCCTTCCTCTTTCTTGAATTTTCCTTGTCAAGTCAAACCCACAAGAAAAAGGAATAAAATTTGCTTTTCAGAACTCATTGATGCATGATACTGACGAACATTACTTTCATGTAAGGTAGTCGCATGATAGGAGGATGGAATATGTATGAAAAACAAGACGACGTGACATATTGACATGTATGATGTATAAAATGTAAACTAAGCACAAGGTGCTTGAACTTGTTAGAATCAATGCAAGCTAGAAACCATATGAAAGATGAAACCAATATCACTCTGCCAAATTAAAAGGGTGCCCTAACAAATGTATTTGACCAAATTAGAAGCAATACATGGCAACAGGCTAGAAATAATATGCAATATGCAACGAATAAAGGTGACTCATCCTAAGTGATTGATGCAGGAGACAGAAGAGAGGTAGTTTCATGTAAGAACAAGGTTAACACATAGATGTAGTGTGTACCAAAAATAGGAAGGCATGTCATATTCGTAGGTATAATATGTAAACTAAGCAGATGCAATTTACCCTAATTAGAAGCATTACAAGCTAGACACTGTGTGCAACATGCAACCACATATCACACTGCGAAGTTAGAGCAAGCACCTGTGATGGTGGTGTGGGGGAATTGCGGTCATCAACTAGAGAGCTACGTTGACTATCTTCATTTAGCCTTGTTGTTTCTTGAGAATCATGTGGGGAGGATGACACTGCACTCTTTAAACGAGTATGGCGTCTCACAGTAACCCACTTGGGTGATTGTCTCATCATAAGTGATTGACAAGGGATACAAAAGAGCATTAGTTTGATGTACGAACATGGTTAATAGATGTATGTAGTATGTATCAAGAATAGGAAGGCATGTCATTATCAAAGGTATAATCTATAAAGTAAGAAGATGCAATTTAACCAAATTGGAAGCAATACAAGCTAGACACCATATGCAACATGCAACCACATTTGACAGCGCGAAGTTAAAGAAAGCACCTGGGATGGTTGTGTGTGGCAATTGAGATCATCAACTGCAGAGCTACGTTTACTGTCTCCAACTACTGACACTGCACCCTTTAGAGCGCTAAAACGCTTAGTGCTTATCTTCGAATTACACTGGAGCGACTTCTGTCTTTTCTTTTCTGCATTCATCAACACTGCGTCAGAGACTGAAATACCCATGCATAAAAAACAATAGTGTGAGTATGGGTGAAGTGTGTGCACAATTAGTATGGTGTAAAGGTAGCAGATAGCAGGTCGGTGAGAAATAAATGACGGGAGACATATGATAGCTCTACAACATGCATGGCACACTAAATTACTACAGGATTCTATGAAAATAATAGTCGACTGAAAACAGATAGGTCAGTCCATTTTTTCTGCACCGTCCGATGTACAACGAACGGGCAGATCACCTTCATCTACCTCCTGCCAGTCAGTGTTGACGATCTTCCTCGAAACACCAGCGACCACTAGCCCAGTCCCCTGCCTGCGCCCTCCTCTCGACCTCACCGCACCGCCGTACTTGGAACCACCCCCGGCCATCCATTCAAGCCCCGCCGACCTCCAGATCGGGCGCAGGTAGCTCCTGCGCCCCACACCCCTATGATAGACACCGATGCGCCGCTTCCCCGGCGAACAGGCGGACTAGTTGCTCCGCGCGCCAAAGTGGGTGCTGCTTCTTGATACGTCCATTTTGCATCATGCTTTTATATCGATATTTATTGCATTATGGGCTGTATTACACATTATGTCACAATACTTATGCATATTCTCTCTTATTTTACAAGGTTTACATAAAGAGGGAGAATGCCGGCAGCTGGGATTCTGGGCTGGAAAAAGGAGCAAATATTAGAGACCTATTCTACACAACTCCAAAAGTCCTGAAACTTCACGGAAGTCATTTTTAGAATATATAAAAAATACTGAGCGCAAGAAATTCTGGAGGGGGGCCACACCCTGCCCACGAGGGTGGGGGCGCGCCCTACTCGCTAGGCACACCCCCTACCTCGTGGGCCCCCTGGTGGCCCTCTGATGTCCATCTTCTGCTATATGGAGTCTTTCGATGAGGAAAAAATCATAAGCAAGCTTTCCGGACGAGACTCCGCCGCCACGAGGCGGAACCTTGGTGGAATCAATCTAGGGCTCCGGCGGAGCTGTTATGCCGGGGAAACTTCCCTCCCGGAGGGGGAAATCATCGCCATCGTAATCACCAACAATCCTCTCATCGGGAGGGGGTCAATCTTCATCAACATATTCACCAGCACCATCTCCTCTCAAACCCTAGTTCATCTCTTGTATCCAATTCTTGTCTCTAAGTCCGGGATTGGTACCTGTGGGTTGCTAGTAGTGTTAATTACTCCTTGTAGTTGATGCTAGTTGGTTTATTTGGTGGAAGATCATATGTTCAAATCCTATATGCATATTAATACCCCTCTGATTATGAACATGAATATGCTTTGTGAGTAGTTACGTTTGTTCCTGAGGACATGAGAGAAGTCTTGCTATTAGTAGTCATGTGAATTTGGTATTCGTTCGATATTTTGATGAGATGTATGTTGTCTCTCCTCTAGTGGTGTTATGTGAATGTCGACTACATGACACTTCACCATTATTTGGGCCTAGAGGAAGGCATTGGTAAGTAATAAGTAGATGATGGGTTGCTAGAGTGACAGAAGCTTAAACCCTAGTTTATGCGTTGCTTCGTAAGGGGCTGATTTGGATCCATATGTTTCATGCTATGGTTAGGTTTACCTTAATACTTTTGTTGTAGTTGCGGATGCTTGCAATAGAGATTAATCATAAGTGGGATGCTTGTCCAAGTAAGGACAATACCCAAGCACCGGTCCACCCACATATCAGATTATCAAAGTACCGAACGTGAATCATATGATCATGATGAAAACTAGCTTGACGATAATTCCCATGTGTCCTCAGGAGCGCTTTTCTCTATATAAGAATTTGTCCAGTCATGTCCTTTGCTGCAAAAAGGATTGGGCCACCTTGCTGCACTTTATTTACTTTTGTTACTTGTTGCTCATTACAATTTATCTTATCATAAAACTATCTGTTACCTATAATTTCAGTGCTTGCAGAGAATACCTTGCTGAAAACCAATTATCATTTCCTTTTGCTCCTTGTTGGGTTCGACACTCTTACTTATCGAAAGGACTACGATAGATCCCCTATACTTGTGGGTCATCAAGACTCTTTTCTGGTGCCATTGCCGGGGAGTGAAGCGCCTTTGGCAGGTGGAATTTGGTAAGGAAAAATTTATATAGTGTGCTGAAATTTAATGTCACTTGTTGCTATGGAAAGTAATCCCCTGAGGGGCTTGTTCGGGGTATCTTCACCCTGATCAGAAGAGCAAAGAGTTTCTCCTCAACCTACTGAACCTACTTAAAATGAAAATGTCTACTTTGAGATTCCCTTGGGTATGATAGAAAAATTGCTACCTAATACTTTTGCAGGAGACGGAACAATGCATCCTGATGAGCACCTAATATATGTGGATGAAGTTTGTGGATTATTTAAGCTTGCAGGTGTGCCCGATGATGTTATTAAGAAGAAGGTCTTCCCTTTATCTTTGATGGGAGATGCATTGACATGGTATAGGCTATGTGATGATATGGGATCATGGAACTACAAACAATTAAAATTGGAATTTCATCAGAAGTTTTATCATATGCATCTTGTTCATCGTGATCGTAATTATATATATAAGTTTTGTCCCCGCGAAGGAGAAAGCATCGCTCAAGCTTGGGGGAGGCTTAAGTCAATGTTATATTCATGCCCCAATCATGAGCTCTCAAGAGAAATGATTATTCAAAAATTTTATGCTCGGCTTTCTGATAACAACCGCACCATGCTCGATACTTCTTGTGCTGGCTCTTTTATGATGAAGACTATTGAATTCAAATGGGATTTATTGGAAAGAATTAAACGCAACTCTGAAGATTGGGACCTCGACGAAGGTAAGGAGTCAGGTATGAACCTAAGTTTGATTGTGTTAAACCTTTTATGGATACCGATGTTTTCTGTAAATTTAGCACTAAATCTGGACTTGACTCTGAAATAGTAGCTTCTTTCTGTGAATCTTTTGCTACTCATGTTGATCTCCCTAGGGAGAAGTGGTTTAAATATCATCCTCCCATAGAAGTAAAAGTAGCTGCACCTATTAAAGTTGAAGAAAGGACTGTCACTTATAATGATCCTATTGTTCCTACTGCTTATGTTGAGAAACCACCTTTTCCTGTTAGGATAAAAGATCATGCTAAAGCTTCAACTGTGGTTCGTAAAAGCAATATTAGAACCTATACACCTCCTGAGCAAATTAAAGTTGAACCTAATATTGCTATTGTTAAAGATTTCTTGTCTAATAATATTGATGGTCATGTTATTCATTTTTGTGATGAGACTGCTAGAATTGCTAAACCTTGTGCTAAAGATAAACATATACCCGTGGTAGGCATGCCTGTTATTTCTGTTAAAATAGGAGATCATTGTTATCATGGCTTATGTGATATGGGTGCCAGTGCCAGTGTTATACCTCATGACTTATACAAAGAAATTATGCATGATCTTGCACTTGCTGAGATAGAAGATATTGATGTTACAATTAAACTTGCCAATAGAGATACTATTTCACCAATTGGGATTGTTAGAGATGTTGAAGTCTTGCGTGGGAAAACTAAATATCCTGCTGATTTTCTTGTTCTTGGTTCCCCACAAGACAAATTTTGTCCCATAATATTTGGTAAACCCTTCTTGAACACAGTTAATGATAAGATAGATTGCGAAAAAGATGTTGTTACTATTGGTTTAGGTGATATGTCTCATGAGTTTAATTTCTCTAAATTTCGTAGACAACACCATGAAGAGGAATTGCCTAGTAAAGATGAGATTATTGGTCTTGCTTCTATTGCCGTGCCTCCTAGTGATCCTTTAGAACAATATTTGCTAGACCTTGAAAATGATATGTTTATGAATGAAAGAAGGGAAATAGATGAAGTATTCTTTAAAAGGAACCCATCCTGAAACACAATTTGCCTGTTGAAATCCTAGGGGATCCTCCTCCACCCAAGGGTGATCCCGTGTTTGAGCTCAAACCATTACCTGATACTCTTAAATATGCTTATCTTGATGAGAAAAAGATATATCCTGTTATTATTAGTGCTAACCATTCAGAGCATGAAGAAGAGAGATTATTGAAAACTCTAAAGAAGCAATGTGCTGCTATTGGATATACTCTCGATGATCTTAAGGGCATTAGTCCCACACTATGTCAATACAAAATAAATTTGGAGAAAGATGCCAAACCAGTTCGTGATCACCAACGACG
>NC_041380.1:301940023-301957280 GCF_002162155.2 Triticum dicoccoides | reverse complement strand
CTGAATCCTAAGATGAAAGAAGTGGTAAGAAAGTAAATACTAAAGCTCCTTGAGACAGGTATAATTTATCCCGTTGCTGATAATCAGTGGGTAAGTCCTGTCCATTGTGTCCCTAAAAAGGGAGGTATTACTGTCGTTCCTAATGATAAAGATGAATTGATTCCACAAAGAATTATTACAGGTTATAGGATGGTAATCGATTTTCGAAAATTAAATAAAGCTACTAAAAAAGATCATTACCCCTTACCTTTTATTGATCAAATTCTAGAAAGATTATCCAAACATACACATTTGTGCTTTCTAGATGGTTATTCTGGTTTCTCTCAAATACCTGTGCGAAGGAGAAAGCATCGCTCAAGCTTGGGGGAGGCTTAAATCAATGTTATATTCATGCCCCAATCATGAGCTCTCAAGAGAAATGATTATTCAAATTTTTTATGCTCGACTTTATGATAACAATCGCACCATGCTCGGTACTTATTGTGTTGGCTCTTTTATGATGAATAGTATTGAATTCAAATGGGATTTATTGGAAAGAATTAAACACAACTCTGAAGATTGGGACCTCGACAAAGGTAAGGAGTCAGGTATGACACCTAAGTATGATTGTGTTAAATCTTTTATGGATACCGATGTTTTCTGTAAATTAGCACTAAATATGGACTTGACTCTGAGATAGTAGCCCCTTTTTGTGAATCTTTTGCTGCTCATATCGATCTCCCTAAAGAGAAGTGGTTTAAATATCATCCTCCCATAGAAGTAAAAGTAGTCGCACCTATTAAAGTTGAAGAAAAGTCTGTCACTTATAATGATCCTATTGTTCCTACTGCTTATGTTGAGAAACCACCTTTTCCTGTTAGGATAAAAGATCATGCTAAAGCTTCAACTGTGGTTTGTAAAATCAATATTAGAACCTATACACCTCCTGAGCAAATTAAATTTGAACCTAATATTTCTATTGTTAAAGATCTCTTGTCTGATAATATTGATGGGCATGTTATTCATTTCCTTGATGAAACTGCTAGAATTGCTAAACCTTGTGCTAAAGATAAACATAGACCTGTGGTGGGCATGCGTGTTATTTCTGTTAAAATAGGAGATCATTGTTATCATGTCTTATGTGATATGGGTGCCAGTGCTAGTGCTATACCTCATGACTTATACAAAGAAATTATGCATGATATTGCACCTGCTGAGATAGAAGATATTGATGTCAGAATTAAACTTGCCAATAGAGATATTATTTCACCAATTGGAATTGTTAGAGATGTTGAAGTCTTGTGTGGGAAAACTAAATATCCTACTGATTTTCTTGTTCTTGGTTCCCCACAAGATAGCTTTTGTCCCATTATATTTGGTAGATCCTTCTTGAACACAGTTAATGCTAAGATAGATTGCAAAAAGGATGTTGTTACTATTGGTTTAGGCGATATGTCTCATGAATTTAATTTCTCTAAATTTAGTAGACAACACCATGAAGAGGAATTGCCTAGTAAAGATGAAATTATTGCTCTTGCTTCTATTGCCGTGCCTCCTAGTGATCCTTTAGAACAATATTTGCTAGACCATGAAAATGATATGTTTATGAATGAAAGAAGGGAAATAGATGAAGTATTCTTTGAACAGGAACCCATCCTGAAACACAATTTGCCTGTTGAAATCCTAGGGGATCCTCCTCCACCCAAGGGTGATCCCGTGTTTGAGCTCAGACTGTTACCATATACTCTTAAATATGCTTATCTTGATGAAAATAAGATATATCCTATTATTATTAGTGCTAACCTTTTAGAGCATGAAGAAGAGAGATTATTGAAAACTCTGAAGAAGCACCGTGCTGCTATTGGATATACTCTCGATGATCTTAATGGCACTAGTCCCACTCTATGTCAACATAAAATAAATTTGGAGAAAGATGCCAAACCAGTTTGTGATCACCAACGACGGCTGAATCCTAAGATGAAAGAAGTGTTAAGAAAGGAAATACTAAAACTTCTGGAGGCAGGTATTATTTATCCCGTTGCTGATAGTCAGTGGGTAAGTCCTGTCCATTGTGTCCCTAAAAAGGGAGGTATTACTGTCGTTCCTAATGATAAAGATGAATTGATTCCTCAAAGAATTATTACAGGTTCTAGGATGGTAATTGATTTCTGCAAATTAAATAAGGCTACTAAAAGATCATTACCCCTTACCTTTTATTGATCAAATGCTAGAAACATTATCCAAACATACACATTTTTGCTTCCTAGATGGTTATTCTGGTTTCTCTCAAATACCCGTGTCAGCTGATGATCAATCTAAGACCACTTTTACTTGCCCGTTCGGTACTTTTGCTTATAGATGTATGCCTTTTTGGTTTATGTAATGCACCTGCTGCCTTCTAAAGATGCATGATGGCTATATTCTCTGACTTTTGTGAAAAGATTTGTTAGGTTTTCATGGACGATTTCTCTGTCTATGGATCCTATTTTGATGATTGCTTAAGCAACCTTGATCGAGTTTTGCAGAGATGTGAGGAAACTAACCTTGTCTTGAATTGGGAGAAATGCCACTTTATGGTTAATGAAGGTATTGTCTTGGGGCATAAAGTTTCTAAAAGAGGCATTGAAGTTGATAAAGCTAAGGTTGATGCTATTGAAAAGATTCCATGTCCCAAGGACATCAAAGGTATAAGAAGTTTCCTTGGTCACGCTGGTTTTTATAGGAGGTTCATTAAGGACTTCTCAAAAATTTCTCGGCCTTTGACTAATTTATTACAAAAAGGTATGCCATTTGTTTTTGATGATGATTGTGTAGAAGCATTTGAAGTACTTAAGAAAGCATTGATCTCTGCACCTATTGTTCAGCCACCTGATTGGAATTTACCCTTTGAAATTATGTGTGATGCTAGTGATTATGCTGTAGGTGTTGTTCTAGGGAAAAGAGTTGATAAGAAATTAAATGTTATTCAATATGCTAGTAAAACTCTAGACAATGCTCAGAGAAATTATGCTACTACTGAAAAAGAATTCTTAGCAGTTGTATTTGCTTGTGATAAGTTCAGACCTTATATTGTTGATTCTAAAGTAACTATTCACACGGATCATGCTGCTATTAAATATCTCATGGAAAAGAAAGATGCTAAACCTAGACTTATTAGATGGGTTCTCTTGCTACAAGAATTTGATTTGCATATTATTGATAGAAAGGGAGCTGAGAACCCCGTTGCAGACAATTTGTCTAGGCTAGAGAATGTTCTTGATGACCCACTACCTATTGATGATAGCTTTCCTGATGAACAATTAAATGTCATAAATGCTTCTCGTACTGCTCCATGGTATGCTGATTATGCTAATTATATTGTTGCTAAATTTATACCACCTAGTTTCACATACTAGCAAAAGAAAAAGTTTTTCTATGATTTGAGACATTACTTTTGGGATGACCCACACCTTTATAAAGAAGGAGTAGATGGTGTTATTAGACGTTGTGTACCTGAGCAAGAACAGGAACAGATCCTACGCAAGTGTCACTCCGAAGCTTATGGAGGACACCACGCTGGAGATAGAACTGCACATAAGGTATTGCAATCCGGTTTTTATTGGCCTACTCTCTTCAAGGATGCCCGTAAGTTTGTTGTATCTTCTGATGAATGTCAAAGAATTGGTAATATTAGTAGACGTCAAGAAATGCCTATGAATTATTCACTTGTTATTGAACCATTTGATGTTTGGGGCTTTGATTATATGGGACCTTTTCCTGCCTCCAATGGATATACACATATTTTAGTTGCTGTTGATTACGTTACTAAGTGGGTAGAAGCTATTCCAACCAGTAGTGCTGATCATAACACTTCTATTAAGATGCTTAAAGAACTTATTTTTCCAAGGTTTGGAGTCCCTAGATATTTAATGACTGATGGTGGTTCACATTTTATTCATGGTGCTTTTCGTAAGATGCTTGCTAAGTATGATGTTAATCATAGAATTGCATCTCCTTCTCACCCACAGTCTAGTGGTCAGGTAGAATTGAGTAATAGAGAAATCAAATTAATTTTGCAAAAGACTGTTAATAGATCTAGAAAGAATTGGTCCAAGAAACTTGATGATGCATTATGGGCCTATAGAACTGCATATAAAAATCCTATGGGTATGTCTCCGTATAAAATGGTCTATGGAAAAGCATGTCACTTACCTCTCGAATTAGAACATAAGGCTTATTGGGCTATTAAACAGCTCAATTATGATTTCAAACTTGCCGGTGAGAAGAGGTTATTTGACATTAGCTCACTCGATGAATGGAGAACCCAAGCCTATGAGAATGCCAAATTGTTTAAAGAAAAATTTAAAAGATGGCATGACAAAAGAATACAAAAGCGTGAGTTTAATGTAGGTGATTATGTATTGGTATACAACTCTTGTTTAAGATTTTTGCAGGAAAACTTCTCTCTAAATGGGAAGGTCCTTACATTATCGAGGAGGTCTATCATTCCGGGGCCATAAAAATCAACAACTTCAAAGGCACAAACCCGAAGGTGTTGAACGGTCAAAGAATCAAACATTATATCTCAGGTAATCCTATAAATGTTGAAACCATTGTTATTGAAACCGTAACCCCGGAGGAATACATAAGGGACACTTTCCAGAATGTTTCAGACTCTGAAAAGGAATAGGTATGTGGTATGGTAAGTAAAACGACTCCAAAATAGTTCTAATGGCAATTTTCTTCCATTTTGGAATATTTAGAAAAATAGAAAAATAAGAAGCAGTCCGGGAAGGACACGAGGGCTCCACGAGGGTGGAGGGCACGCCCTACCCCCTAGGCGCGCCCGCTACCTTGTGGGCACCTCGTGTGCTCTCTGGACTCCGTTTCTTGCATGATACGTATTTTGGTCGGTAAAAATTCATTATATGATCTCCCGAAAGTTTTGACCACCATATCACCCAAAAATTTCCTGTTCTTGTTTCGAGCTATTTTCTGCCAGGGTTGTCAAGGCCAAGCATCATGACGTCTCCCTCCTCCTCCAACAATGAGGGCAATGATGCTTGGCTAATGAACATAGAGCTGAAAAGAGAATAACCCATGGAGATCAACAAGGATGAAGGGATCGAGAAGGCCACGGAGCACCAAGTTCCGGCAACAGAAGACATCCTTCAACTTGATCACAATCTTCTCACCCCAACTGAGATCGAAGCTTTCAAGATGATTGAGTTAGCTCGTATACAAAACAAGTATATCACACATGAAAATATTTTGTTGAAGGAGCATATCATTGCACTCAAGGGCATTGTCCACAAGTTGGAAGATCTCCTACGCTCGATGTGCGACTATCCAGGATCAACAACTCCATCTTCTTCACCAACAAAGGAGACATAATCACATGGGTATGGGCACTCCCCTTGGCAACTGCCAAGCTTGGGGGAGGTGCCCCGGTATCGTAACACCATCACTTTTATCTTTACCATTTTTCTTAGTTCGATCCTTTTGATAATATTTTGAGCTAGAGAATAAAAGTTCTTAGTATGATCTAGTTGTGGGTTTTGCTTTATGATCCTTCTATGTAATCGAGTCGGTGAGCTATATATAATAAAGATTAGTGTTGAGTCCAGGGCTTGATTATCTTGCTATGATCTTGAGGGAATAAAAGAAAAGAGAAAGAATCAAAAGGAAATAAAAGAGATCATATGGATCTTATGGAGAGTAATGAGCTCACATATAAAAAGTATGATGAATAAAAGTTGTTGAGAGTTGACAAACATAGTTTTGGTCATCATTGCAATTAATAGGAAGTAATAAAGAAAGAGAGGTCTTGACATATAAATATACTATCTTGGACTTCTTTTATGATTGTGAGCACTCATTAAAATATGACATGCTAAAAGAGTTGACGTTGGACAAGAAAGACAACGTAATGGGTTATGTTTTCTTGCATCTGAGACAAATTATATTGTCTTGGATCATCCAACATGATTGAGCTTGCCTTTCCCCCTCATGCTAGCCAAATTCTTTGCACTAGGTAGAGATACTACTTGTGCTTCCAAGCACCCTTAAACCAGTTTTGCCATGGGAGTCCACCATACCTACCTATGGATTGAGTAAGATCCTCCAAGTAAGTTGTCATCGGTGCCAGCAATAAAAATTGCTCTCTAAATATGTATGACTTATTAGTGTGGGAGAAAATAAGCTTTATACGATCGTGTGATATGGAAGAAATAAAAGCGACGAACTGCATAATAAAGGTCCATATCACAAGTGGCAATATAAAGTGGCATTCTTTCGAATTAAGATTTTGTGCATCCAACCATAAAAGCACATGACAACCTCTGCTTCCCTCTGCGAAGGGCCTATCTTTTACTTTTATCTCCTACCTTGCATAAGAGTCATGGTGATCTTCACCCTTCCTTTTTAAATTTTATCTTTTGGCAAGCACAACATGTTGGAAAGATCCTGTTATATATGGCTAATTGGATGTGAGTTTTCATGAACTATTATTGTTGACATTACCCTTGAGGTAAAACGTTGGGAGGCAAAACTACAAGCCCCTATCTTTCTCTTGTCCGATTAAAACTCCATACCCATAAGTATTGCGTGAGTGTTAGCTATTATGAAAGGCTATATGATAGTTGAGTATGTGGACTTGCTGAAAATCTCTTATATTGACTCTTTCCTATGTTATGAGAAATTGCAATTGCTCTAATGACCTAGATTACAGTTTGTTAGTTTTCAATGAAGTTTATGATTCATACTTGAAATTGCGATTGAATTGTTACTTTGGCATAAGAGATCATATGACAAGAATTATACAAGTTGATGTTTTAAGAATGATCATGATGCCCTCATGTCCTTATTTTATTTTTATCGACACCTCTATCTCTAAACATCTGGACATATTTTTCGATTTCGGCTTTCGCTTGAGGACAAGCGAGGTCTAAGCTTGGGGGAGTTTATACGTCCATTTTGCATCATGCTTTTATTTCGATATTTATTGCATTATGGGCTGTTATTACACATTATGTCACAATACTTATGCCTATTCTCTCTTATTTTACAAGGTTTACATAAAGAGGGAGAATGCCGGCAGCTGGGATTCTAGGCTGGAAAAGGAGGAAATATTAGAGACCTATTCTGCACAGCTCCAAAAGTCCTGAAACTTCACGAAAGTCATTTTCAGAATATATAAAAAATACTGAGCGCAAGAAGTTCCGGAGGGGGGCCACACCCTGCCCACGAGGGTGGGGGCGCGCCCAGGCACCCCCCTACCTCGTGGGCCCCCTGCTGGCCCTCCGATGTCCATCTTCTCCTATATGGAGTCTTTCGATGAGGAAAAATCATAAGCTAGCTTTCCAAACGAGACTCCGCCGCCACGAGGCAGAACCTTGGCGGAATCAATCTAGGGCTCCTGCGGAGCTGTTCTGCCGGGGAAACTTCCCTCTGGGAGGGGGAAATCATTGCCATCGTCATCACCAATGATCCTCTCATCGGGAGGGGGTCAATATTCATCAACATCTTCACCAGCACCATCTCCTCTCAAACCCTAGTTCATCTCTTGTTTCCAATTCTTGTCTCTAAGTCTGGTATTGGTACCTGTGGGTTGCTAGTAGTGTTAATTACTCCTTATAGTTTGTGCTAGTTGGTTTATTTGGTGGAAGATCATATTTTCAAATCCTATATGAATATTAATACCCCTCTGATTATGAACATGAATATGCTTTGTGAGTAGTTACGTTTGTTCCCGAGGACATGAGAGAACTCCTGCTATTAGTAGTCATGTGAATTTGGTATTTGTTCGATATTTTGATGAGATGTATGTTGTCTCTCCTCTAGTGGTGTTATGTGAACATCGACTACATGACACTTCACCATTATTTGGGCCTAGAGGAAGGCATTGGGAAGTAATAAGTAGATGATGGGTTGCTAGAGTGACAGAAGCTTAAACCCTAGTTTATGCGTTGCTTCGTAAGGGGCTGATTTGGATCCATATGTTTCATGCTATGGATAGGTTTACCTTAATACTTTTGTTGTAGTTGCGGATGCTTGCAATAAAGGTTAATCATAAGTTGGATGCTTGTCCAAGTAAGGACAGTACCCAAGCACCGGTCCACCCACATATCAGATTATCAAAGTACCGAACGCGAATCATATGATCATGATAAAAACTAGCTTGATGATAATTCCCATGTGTCCCCGGGAGCGCTTTTCTCTATATAAGAATTTTTCCAGGCTTGTCCTTTTCTACAAAAAGGATTGGGCCACCTTGCTGCACTTTATTTACTTTTGTTACTTGTTGCTCGTTACAAATTATCTTATCACAAAACTATTTGTTACTGTAACACCCACGATGCGGCTAATCTCCCACGTGTTGGAGCACGACTTAGAGGCATAACCGCATTGTAGGCATGTCGCAAGAGGGGTAATCTTTGCACATCCCATGTACTGAATAAGAAAGAGGTACAGAGTTGGCTTACAATCGCCACTTCACACAATACATAAATATAGCATTACATCATCCAGATACAATCAAGGTCCGACTACGGAACCAAAATAAAGACAACCCCAAATGCATAAGATCCCCGATCGCCCTAACTGGGTTCCACTATTGATCGTCTGGAAAGTAAACATAGTAACATCCTGAGTCCTCATCGAACTCCCACTTGAGTTCAGCGCATCTCCTGGAATGGCATCATCGGCACCTGCATCTGGTTTTGGAAGTAATCTGTGAGCCACGGGGACTCAGCAATCTCACACCCTCGCGATCAAGACTATTTAAGCTTATGGGTAGGGAAAGGTAGTCAGGTGGAGCTGCAGCAAGCACTAGCATATATGGTGGCTAACTTACGCAAAAGAGAGCGAGAAGAGAAGGCAAAGCACGGTCGAGAAGCTACAAAGATCAAGAAGTGATCCTAAAACTACCTACGTTCAAGTATAACACGAGGCCGTGTTCTCTTCCCGGACTCCGCCGAAAAGAGACCATCACGGTTACACACGCTGTTGACTCATTTTAATTAAGTTAAGTGTCAGGTTTTCTACAACTGGATATTAACAAATTCCCATCTGCCCATAACCGCGGGCACGTCTTTCAAAAGTTCAAAACCCTGTAGGGGTGTCCCAACTTAGCCCATCACAAGCTCTCACGGTCAACGAAGGATATTCCTTCTCCCAGGACGAACGATCAGACTCGGAATCCCGGTTACAAGACATCTCGACAATGGTAAAACAAGACCAGCAAAGGCGCCGAATGTGTCGACAAATCCCGATAGGAGCTGCACATATCTCATTCTCAGGGCACACTGGATAAGCAATCCGTACAACTAAAACCAACTCTCAAGTTTCCCCGAGGTGGCGCTGCAAGGTGCTCTAGTTTGGACCAACACTCAGAGGAGCACTGGCACGGGGGTTTAAAATAAAGATGACCCTTGAGTCCGCGGAACCCAAGGGAAAAAGGCATAGGTGGCAAATGGTAAAACCAAGGTTGGGCCTTGCTGGCGGAGTTTTATTCAAGGTGAACTGTCAAGGGGTTCCCATTATAACCCAACCGCGTAAGGAACGCAAAAATCAAGGAACATAACACCTGTATGACAGAAACTAGGGCGGCAAGAGAGGAACAGAACACCAGGCATAAGGCGAGCCTTCCACCCTTTACCAAGTATATAGATGCATTAAAGTAGACAAGATATAATAATGATATCCCAACAATAATCATGTTCCAACAAGGAACAAACTCCAATCTTCACCTGCAACTAGCAACGCTATAAGAGGGGCTGAGCAAAGCGGCAACATAGCCAAACAACGGTTTGCTAGGACAAGGTGGGTTAGAGGATTGACATGGCAATATGGGAGGCATGATAAGGCATGTGGTAGGTATCGCGGCATAGGCATAGCAAAAGAGCGAGCAACTAGCAAGCAAAGATAAAAGTGATTTCGAGGGTATGTTCATCTTGCCTGCAAAGTTCTCCGAGTTGACGTAAGCTTGATCCTTGTAAGCGCACTCAATGGGTTCCTCGATCACGTACTCATCTCCCGGCTCTACCTAAAGCAAGAACACAAGCAAAGGGAACCACAATCAACCACGGTGCAATGCACAAGCAACATGATGTAAAACATGGCATGACATGCGGGATGTAAAACGCAATGCATATGCATGCTCCAGAAGGAAAAGATTGAACCAGGACTCAACTTGGCAAACAAATAGTGCCGCTGGAAAGATGAGTTGATTTCGGTCGAAACCGATATAAAGATCACCGGAATCGGATGCACGGTTTGCAAATGGCAAGCCAAACAATAATGGCACAAATCTGCGATTAACAGCATGATGCCATCTAAAATGCATCAAGAAAATAAGCTACTGCAATCTAACATAACAACAAAGCACATGGAAGTGATCTACTCAAGATGCTTGACAAAAGATGAACACTGAGATATGGCTAAATCACACAAGAGCAGGTTCAAACAAGCATGGCAAAAGTGCAAAAGATATCAGGGTCACACACAGTGAAAATAACATGTCAGGAATTAACATCAGGAAGCAATGTTTAGAGCAAGATAACAACATGCTACAGGATCAGATCATAGCAACACAAGGCATGGCATGAAACTACTCAAAGCATATTACAAAGGTCCCTTACTGACCATAAGCCAAAAAGGATCAGAAGATATGATGACACCCACTATGATGACACCCATGTAAACATAGCAAGTTTCGTTAACAGATTCAGACTTAGCAGAAAACTGGACATGGCAAAAATAGAGTTACGTAGGCATGTTTGCGAGATCAATGCACTCACCACAAGGCATTGCATGATAAACTAATCATACACCAAGCAAGAAGACATGTTCAAGAAGATAACCATGGCAAGAACCATCTCATAGCATGCAAGGATCAACTACAACAACCTTGGCAAAATTGATTAACACGTAAACAATCCGCTAGGATTATTTTATAGCAAAAGTAGAGCAAGATTGAGTCATGCTATGGTACTCCATAATTGCAAACAAAGACATGGATGGATAGAACATAACAATATCTCAAAATCATCCTTACTGAACATGCTCAAAAGAGGCATGGATCACTCTGTAGCAACATGAATACATGGCATAAAAATAACCTCAGGGAAATGACTTAGAAGAATTCTAAGTCTTTGAGGGTGTTGAAAGTGATGTCACACTCAGGCGACCAGACGTACTTCACATGCTTCTATAGGAGGTTGGAAAGAGGCTTCGCGATCTTAGAGAAGTTCTCAACGAACCTTCGACAATAGCTTGCGAGCCCAAGGAAGCTGCAGAGTTGCTTCACATTCTGAGGTGGTTCCCAATTCACAATTGCAGACACCTTCTCAGGATTAAAAGCTATGCCCTTGGAGGAGATGATATGCCCAAGGTAGAGAACCTCATCGAGCCAAAACTCACAATTTGAAAACTTTGCATAGAACTGATGTTCTCTGAGTTTATCTAGCACCAATCTCAAATGCTTGGCATGATCCTCCTTGTTCTTCGAAAAGACCAAAATGTCATCGAGGTAGACCAAGACGAAGTCATTTGTGTAGGCGTTGAAGATGAAGTTCGTCATGCGAGAGAATGTTGAAGGAGCATTGACAAGGCCGAAAGACATGACAGTATATTCATATGAACCATAGCTTATTCTAAATGCTGTCTTGGGGATATCTTCTTCACGAATGCGAATCTGATGATAGCCCATACGGTGATCAAGCTTGGAGAATACTTGAGCACCTTTGAGTTGTTCGAAAAGCTCATTGATGTTGGGAAGTGGGTACTTGTTCTTTATGGTCTTCTTGTTCAATGGACGGTAGTCGACACAAAGTCGGTCCGTTCCATCCTTCTTCTTGACAAAAAGAACACCACAATCCCATGGAGAAGAACTTGGTCGGATGAGACCCATATGCTCTTGAATATTGAGTTGCTTCTTCAGCTCCTTCAACTCTTCAGGTCCAAGCTTGTAAGGACGTTTGCAAACAGCTTCCGTCGATGATGAATTCAAATGGCCGGTGCGGAGGCATTCCTAGAAGCTCTACTAGAAAGACGTCTTGATATTCACAAACGATTGGAATCTGAGAAATGGTATCCAGCTCGCCCTTCTCATTGAGAGAAAACAGTCGAATGGTATCATCACGAGCGGCAAAGACGATTACATCCTCAGATGAATGTGTCAATTGAATCTGCCTGGCAGCACAATCAAGCTGAGCCTTGTGCTCAGAAAGCCAGTCCATCCCAAGAATAAGATCAATATCCGAGTTACCAAGGACCACTGGAGAGGACAGAAACTTATAGTCACCCAACATGATAGTAACATCCGGGACCATAGAGCTTCCGTTCATGAATTTACCCAGAGAAACAATTGATAATTGTCTAGGCAAATCTTGGAAAGGCAACTCATGCTTATATGCAAATGGTCTTGAAATGAAACAATGCGATGCACCAGTATCAAAAAGGACTTTTGCAGGAACATCGTTAATAGGAAGGTTACCCATGATAACATCTGACGAGTCCTCTGCCTGAGCTGTGTTCATCAAGTTGACCTTTGCAGACTTGGGGTTATGCTTGACCACTGCGGTGCTAGCAGAACTCACAGGAGGAGGAGGAAGACGCCTCTGATTGAAGCATTTGTTGGCATAGTGACCCTTCTGCTGACACTTGTTGCACGTGACCTCCGAGAGCGGACGGTGATACGGAGCACTTGATCTTGGAGCATGAGACGAAGTCTTGTTCTGAAAGCCTGGGTTGGGTGGGTGGGAAGATCCATTGCCACCTTTGCTCTTCTACTAATAAGGCTGACGGAACGGAGGAGGAGGAGGCAACCAATACTTTTGGTGCTTAGTTACCACTTGAGTTGAGGAAGAAGGAGTTGCATCCCTGACTCGTTTCTTGGAAGCATCGCACTTGAGCTGAGCAGTCTCTTGTTTCAGTGCCATGTTGTAAAACTCATCGTACTTCTACGACTCAAAAAGCACGAGAGCTAGTTGGAGATCTTCTCCAAGGCCACCTCTGAACTGATAAATCATGCTCTTCTCGTCAGGGACGTCTTGCTTAGCGAAACGAGCGAGCTTCTGGAACATGATGTTGTACTGGTAAACAGACAAGCTGCCTTGCTTTAGCTTGCGGAACTCCTCATGCTTGCTCTCAACAACACTCTGAGGAATGTGGTGGGCTTTGAAGTCTTGACGGAATTCATCCCAGGTAATCACACGACCTCCTCTGGAATCTTTGTATTGTTGATACCACTCAGCAGCTTGGTCTTTGAGTTGGAACGAAGCAAACTTGACAAAGTCCTCAGGCCTGACGTTGCTGCACTCGAAATGCTTGCAGATATCCACGAGCCAATCATCAGCGTCTGTTGCCTCGACACAGTTAATGAAGGTCTTTGGCTGGTTTGCGAGGAACAGGTTGAGTGTAGCAAACTGATTCTGAAAGTTGCCATGGCCTTGATTTCCTTGGTTGCGCTCTTGCAAGAGTTGCATAAGCATCTGCGTGTTTGCATTGGTAGCGGCCATCACAGCTTGCCATGCCACCGAAGGTGGAGGTGGTGGTGGTGGATCCGGATTCAGACGTGTTGGAGGAGCCATCCTGAAGAGGGTGACATCCGTTAGCATCTTGACAGACATATATTCAAGCTGAATCAAATGGATCGAAATTGCAACATATAGTCTTAACATCCGGACAAAATGAACGAATGAAATCCAATTGAAATGGTCACACTTCCATAAATTGAGAAGCCACTTAGATAGAGGTAGAAGAATAAAACAACAAGGTACGGATATGAACAAATACTTGGTAAGGATTACCCAATCACAGACCAAATATCCGCGGAAGAAATACTAGAGCTACATGAATTCCCACCAATGAAACTCCCGAAATTCTCCCGGTTATGCAATCAGGTGTTGGGGATACAGGGGAAGCATAAAATCTCACCCAAAGCTAGCAAATCCTACATCCAGTTGTATCCATCCTTCAACACATAACCAAGAAACCTTCGGAAATCATTTACCTCAACCTTCGAAAAGCATCTGTTATACGAGTTATAGCAATACTCCCGAACTCCCGCCCCAGTACTGGGTGGCGTCGAGGTTATCTCACCAACAACTGCATAAAAGAGATTTTCGATGTCGGCGAAACTCAGGTATGCCAGAACTGCAACGATAAAATTGTGACGACAACACCTCGGAGCTCAACTCCCCGGGACACTGCCACAACCCCTAAATGTCAGGAGGCACCAAGAACAATGTTCTCGTCACAAAACCATTGAAACGATTCCAAGATACCCGCGTGATCCTAAAATTTTTTTTAGCGAAATTTGAGAAGTGAAGAGTCAAAACTCTACGTCAGGATGCCTCACCAGAGCGATGAAGGGACTGAGGAGTAAAAAGAATCCTACTCTCCGATATATATAATCCTAAATGACTCAAAACATTTTTCTAGACTCAACAACGCGAGCGATTCGATCAAGCAGGGGGCTCCTAAGTCGGGGAAGGCTCTGATTACCAACTTGTAACGCCCACGATGCGGCTATATCTCCCACATGTCGAAGCACGACTTAGAGGCATAACCGCATTGTAAGCAATGTCGCAAGTGGGGTAATCTTCACACAACCCATGTAATGAATAAGGAAAAGAGGTACATAGTTGGCTTACACTCGCCACATCACACTATAGCATAAATATCATTACATTCATCCAGATACAATCAAGGTCCGACTACGGAACCAAAATAAAGAACAACCCCAAATGCAACTAAGTCCCCGATCGCCCCAACTGGGCACCACTACTGATCGTCTGGAAAGGAAACGTAGTATCGTCCTGAGTCCTCATCGAACTCCCACTTGATCTCAGTCGAATCTCCTAGAATGGTATCATCGGTCCCTACATCTGGTTTTGAAGTAATCTGTGAGTCACGGGAACTCAGCAATCTCACACCCTCGCGATCAAGACTATTTAAGCTTATAGGAAGGGTAAAAGGTATGAGGTGGAGCTGCAACAAGCACTAGCATATATGGTGGCTAACATACGAAAAAGAGAGCGAGAAGAGAAGGCAAAGGCACGATCGAGAGACTATGATCAAGAAGTGATCCTAGAACAACCTACGTTCAAGCATAACACGAGACCGTGTTCTCTTCCCGGATTCCGCCGAAAAGAGACCATCACGGCCACACACTCAGTTGATTCATTTTAATTAAGTTAAGGTTCAAGTTTTCTACAACCGGACATTAACAAATTCCCATCTGCCCATAACCACGGGCACGACTTTCGAAAGTTCAAAACCCTGCAGGGGTGTCCCAACTTAGCCCATCACAAGCTCTCACGGTCAATGAAGGATATTCCTTCTCCCAAGACAACCCGATCAGACTCGGAATCCCGGTTACAAGACATCTCAACAATGGTAAAACTAAACCAGCAAAGCCGCCCGAATGTGCTGACAAATCCCGATAGGAGCTGCACATATCTCGTTCTCAGGGCACATCGGATGAGCCAGACATCGGGTTGGCATAGACCTTGGTTGCCCAGGGGGCGCCGGACATCGCTCAGGTTGGACCAACACTTAGAGAAGCACTGGCCCGGGGGGGGTTAAAATAAAGATGACCCTTGACTCCATGAAACCCAAGGGAAAAAGGCTAGGTGGGGAATGGTAAAACCAAGGTTGGGCCTTGCTTAAGGATTTTTATTCAAGGCAAACTGTCAAGGGGTTCCCATTATAACCCAACCATGTAAGGAACGCAAAATCAAGGAACATAACACCGGTATGACGGAAACTAGGGCAACAAGAGTGGAACAAAACACCAGGCATAAGGCCGAGCCTTCCACCCTTTACCAAGTGTATAGATGTATTAAAGTAGACAAGATATAATAATTATATCCCTACAATAACATGTTCCAACAAGGAACAAACTCCAATGTTGACCTGTAACTAGCAACGCTATAAGAGGGGCTGAGCAAAGCGGTAACATAGCCAAACAACAGTTTGCTAGGACAAGGTGGGTTAGAGGTTTGACATGGCAATATGGGAGGCATGATAAGCAAGTGGTAGGTATAGTAGCATAGGCAGAGAAATAGAGCGAGCATCTAGCAAGCAAAGATAGAAGTGATTTCGAGGGTATGGTCATCTTGCCTGCAAAGTTCTCCAACTTGACGTTAGCTTGATGCTCGTAAGCATACTCAACGGGTTCCTCGATCACGTACTCATATCCCAGCTCTACCCAAAGAAAGAACACAAGCAAAGGGAGACACAATCAACCACGTGCAATGCACAAACAACATGATGCAAAACATGGCATGATATGCGGGATGTGATATGCGATGCATATGCATGTTTCGGAAAGGAAAGATTGAATCAGGCCTCAACTTGGAAAACCAAGAGTCCCACTGGAAAGAGGAGTTGATTTCGGTCGAAATCGATATAAAGATCACCGGAAACGGATGCACGGTTTGCAAATGGCAAGCAAAACAAATATGGCACCGATCTGCGATTAACAGCACGAGGCCATCTAAATGCATCAAGAACAACAAGCTACTTCATTCTAACATAGCAAAAAAATACAAGGCAGTGATCCACTCAAGATGCTTGACAAAATATGAACACTGGGCTATGGCTAATTCACTCAATAGCAGGTTCAAACAAGCATGGCAAAAGTGCAAATGATATCAGGTTACAGACTTAGTGAAATAAACAACATGTCAGGAATTTAACATGAGGAAGCAATGTTTAGAGCAAGATAACAACATGCTACAGGAACATAACATGGCAAAGCAAGGCATGGGAATAAGCTACTCAAAGCATACAACAAAAGTCCCTTACTGACCATAAGCCAAAAGGGATCAGAAACTACAATGGCAACCATGTGAACATAGAAATTAAAGTTAACAGATTCAGACTTAGTAGAAAACCGGAACATGGCAAAACAGATATTAAGTAGGCATGTTTACGAGCTCGATGCACTCACCACAGGGCATTGCATGACAAACTAAGCATACACCGAGCAAGTAGATATGGCATAGAAGCTAAACATGGCAAGAACAACCTCATAGCATGCAAGGACAAACTAGAACAACCTCGGCAAAAATCCTTAACACGTAAACATTCTGCCAGGAACATTTTATAGAAAAAGTAGAGCTCGATTGAGTCAAGCTAGGGTGCTCCATAATTGCAAAAAAAGACATGGAAGGATAGAGCACAATAATATCTACAAAACATCCTTACTAATCATGCCCAAAAGAGGCATGGATCACTCTATAGCAACATGAATACATGGCATAAAAATATAGTCAGGAAAATGACTTAG
>NC_041380.1:301936499-301938471 GCF_002162155.2 Triticum dicoccoides | reverse complement strand
ATCGCCTCTTTTGCCAATGATCTTGAAAGGACCCACGTATCTAGGGGCAAGCTTACCTTTTATACCGAAGCGACGAGTACCTTTCATTGGAGAGACGCGGAGGTAGACATGGTCTCCGATCTCGAAAGCCAAGTCACGATGCTTGCTATCATAGTAACTCTTCTGGCGCGATTGCGCGGCTTTGAGATTTTCACGAATGACTTTGCACATTTCTTCAGCCTCTGTGATCAAGTCATTGCCAAGAAGTTGACGTTCACCAGTCTCTGACCAGTTAAGAGGAGTACGACACTTTCTGCCATAGAGAATCTCGAATGGGGTCTTGCCCGAACTCACTTGGAAGCTGTTGTTATAGGAGAACTCGGCATATGGAAGACAATCTTCCCATTTCATACTGAAAGAGATGACACAAGCCCTGAGCATATCTTCAAGAATTTGATTTACTCGCTCGACTTGGCCACTAGTTTGAGGATGAAAGGCTATGTTGAAGCGAATGTTGGTGCCCATGGCCTTCTGAAAAGAATCCCATAACTTAGAGGTGAAGATGCTCCCACGATTTGAAGATATCAACTACGGAATGCCGTGCAGGGAGACAAGCCTGGAGGTATATAGCTCTGCCAACTAAGCTGCTGTGATAGATTCTTTGATAGGAAGAAAATGAGCCACTTTAGTGAGTTTGTCGATGACAATGAAGATAGCATCATTGCCACGTTTGGACTTTGGAAATCTAGTCACAAAGTCTATCTCAATATGGCCAAACTTCCATTCTGGAATGGCAAGAGGTTGGAGGAGACTAGCTGGTCGTTGGTGTTCTGCTTTCACTTTTCTGCAGACATCACATTCATTCACGAACTGAGCAATCTCGCACTTCATTCGAGTCCACCAATACGACTGCTTGAGGTCATAGTACATCTTTGTACTTCCAGGGTGAATAGAGAGGAGTGAATTGTGAGACTCATTCATAATGACTTTATGAAGGTCACCTTTAGGCACAACAATGCGACCCTCGAAGAATAGAGTATCCTTGTAATTGAGACGATAGCACTTGTACTTGGGTTGACTCTTGGCAATTCCAATCTTCACCTTCTTCACCATAGCATCAAGAAGTTGAGCCTCACGAATCTGATCTTCCAAAGTAGGAGAGACTTGGAGGTTGACAAGGAATTCTTGAGGAACAACTTGGAGATTGATTTTGCGGAAAGCTTCACAAAGCTCTCGTTGGTAGGGCTTGATAATCAAACTGTTGCAGTAAGCCTTTCTGCTCAATGCGTCAGCAATTACATTAGCCTTTCCTGGAGTATATTCAATACTCGGATTATACTCTTGAATCATTTCGACCCAACAAGTCTGCCTGAGGTTGAGGTTTGGCTGAGTGAAGAAGTACTTGAGACTCTTGTGATCGGTGAAGATGTCCACTTTCCTTCCCAATAAGAGATGTCTCCATGTTAAAAGAGCATGGACAACTGCCGCCAACTCGAGGTCATGAGTGGGGTAGTTCTTTTTGTTGGGCTTCAACTGGCGAGAGGTATAGGCCACAACTTTCTTCTCTTGCATCAACACTGCACCGAGACCTTGAAGGGAAGCATCACAGAAGACCTCAAATAGTTTGGATTCATCAGGAGGAGTCAGAACTGGAGCAGTGACTAACTTCTCTTTGAGGGTGTTGAAAGCGATGTCACACTCAGGCGACCAGACGTACTTCACATGCTTCTGCAGGAGGTTGGAAAGAGGCTTCGCGATCTTAGAGAAGTTCTCAACGAACCTTCGACAATAGCTTGCGAGCCCAAGGAAGCTGCAGAGTTGCTTCACATTCTGAGGTGGTTCCCAATTCACAATTGCAGACACCTTCTCAGGATTAACAGCTATGCCCTTGGCGGAGATGATATGCCCAAGGTAGAGAACCTCATCGAGCCAAAACTCGCACTTTGAAAACTTCGCATAGATCTGATGTTCTCTGAGTTTATCCAGCACCAAT
>NC_041380.1:301932653-301935424 GCF_002162155.2 Triticum dicoccoides | reverse complement strand
TTGGGGTTATGCTTGACCACTGCGGTGCTAGCAGATCTCATAGGAGGAGGAGGAGGAAGATGCCTCTGATTGAAGCATTTGTTAGCATAGTGACCCTTCTGCTGACACTTGTTGCACATGACCTCCGAGAGCGGACGGTGATATGGAGCACTTGATTTTGGAGCATGAGACGAAGTATTGTTCTAAAAGCCTGGGTTGGGTGGGTGGGAAGATCCATTGCCACCTTTGCTCTTCTGCTGATAAGGCTGATGGAACGGAGGAGGAGGAGGCAACCAATACTTTTGCTGCTTAGTTACCACTTGAGTTGAGGAAGAAGGAGTTGCATCCCCGACTCGTTTCTTGGAAGCATCACACTTGAGCTGAGCAGTCTCTTGTTTCAGTGCCATGTTGTAAAACTCATCGTACTTCTGCGGCTCAAAAAGCACGAGAGCTAGTTGGAGATATTCTCTGAGGCCACCTCTGAACTGATAAATCATGCTCTTCTCGTCAGGGACGTCTTGCTTAGTGAAACGAGCAAGCTTCTGGAACATGATGTTGTACTGGTAAACAGACAAGCTGCCTTGCTTCAGGTTGCGGAACTCCTCACGCTTGCTCTCAACAACACTGTGAGGAATGTGGTGGGCTTTGATGTCTTGACGGAATTCATCCCAGGTAATCACACGACCTCCTCTGGAATCTTTTTATTATTGATACCACTCAACAGCTTGGTCTTTGAGTTGGAACGAAGCAAACTTGACAAAGTCCTCAGGCCTGACGTTGCTGCACTCGAAATGCTTGCAGATATCCACGAGCCAATCATCAGCGTCTATTGCCTCGACACAGTTACTGAAGGTCTTTGGCTGGTTTGCGAGGAACTGGTTGAGTGTAGCAAACTGATTCTGAAAGTTGCCATGGCCTTGATTTCCTTGGTTGCACACTTGCAAGAGTTGCATAAGTATCTGCGTGTTTGCATTGGTAGCAGCCATCATAGCTTGCCATGCCTCCGGAGGTGGAGGTGGTAGTGGAGGATCCGGATTCAGACACGTTGGAAGAGCCATCCTGAAGAGGGTGACATCCGTTAGCATCTTGACAGACATATATTCAAGCCGAATCAAATGGATCGAAATTGCAACATATAGTCTTAACATCCGGACAAAATGAACGAATGAAATCCAATTGAAATGGTCACACTTCCATAAATTGAGAAGCCACTTAGATAGAGGTAGAAGAATAAAACAACAAGGTACGGATATGACCAAATACTTGGTAAGGATTACCCAGTCACAAACCAAATATCCGCGGAAGAAATACTAGAGCTACATGAATTCCCACCTATGAAACTCGCGAAATTCTCTCGGTTATGCAATCAGGTGTTGGGGATACAGGGGAAGCATAAAATCTCACCCAAAGCTAGCAAATCCTACATCCAGTTGTATCCATCCTTCAACACATAACCAAGAAACCTTCGTAAATCATTTACCTTAACCTTCGAAAAGCATCCGTTATACGAGTTATGGAAATACTCCCGAACTCCTGCCCCAGTACTGGGTGGCGTCGAGGTTATCTCACCAACAACTTCATAAAAGAGATTTTCGATGTCGGCAAAACTCAGGTATTCCAGAACTGCAACGATATAATTGTGACGACAACACCTCGGAGCTCAACTCCCCGGGACACTGCCACAACCCCTAAATGTCAGGAGGCACCAAGAACAATGTTCTCGTCACAAAACCATTAAAACGATTCCAAGACACCCGCGTGATCCTAAATATTTCTTAGTGAAATTTGAGAAGAGAAGAGTCAAAACTCTACGTCAGGATGCCTCACCAGAGCGACGAAGGGACTGAGGAGTAAAAAGAATCCTACTATCCAATATATATGATCCTAAATGACTCAAAACATTTTTCTAGACTCAACAACACGAGCGATTCGATCAAGCAGGGGGCTCCTAAGTCGGGGAAGGCTCTGATTACCAACTTGTAACGCCCACGATGCGGCTATATCTCCCACGTGTCGAAGCACGACTTAGAGGCATAACCGCATTGTAAGCAATGTCGCAAATGGGTAATTTTCATACAACCCATGTAATGAATAAGGAAAAGAGGTACATAGTTGGCTTACACTCGCCACGTCACACAATAGCATAAATATCATTGCATTCATCTAGATACAATCATGGTCGGACTACGGAATCAAAATAAAGAACAACCCCAAATGCAACTAAGTCCCCGATCGCCCCAACTGGGCACCACCACTGATCGTCTGGAAAGGAAACATAGTATCGTCCTGAGTCCTCATCGAACTCCCACTTGAGCTCAGTCGAATCTCCTGGAATGGTATCATCGGTCCCTGCATCTGGTTTTGAAGTAATCCATGAGTCATGGGGACTCAACAATCTCACACCCTCGCGATCAAGACTATTTAAGCTTATAGGAAGGGTAAAAGGTGTGAGGTGGAGCTGCAGCAAGCACTAGCATATATGGTGGCTAACATACCCAAAAGAGAGCGAGAAGAGAAGGCAAAGGCACGATCGAGAGACTATGATCAAGAAGTGATCCTAGAACAACCTACGTTCAAGCATAACACGAGACCGTGTTCTCTTCCCGGATTCCGCTGAAAAGAGACCATCATGGCCACACACTCAGTTCATTCATTTTAATTAAGTTAAGGTTCAATTTTTCTACAACCGTACATTAACAAATTCCCATCTGCCCATAACCGCGGGCATGACTTTCGAAAGTTCAAAACCCTGCAGGAGTGTCCCAACTTAGCCCATCACAAGCTCTCACGGT
>NC_041380.1:301930301-301932193 GCF_002162155.2 Triticum dicoccoides | reverse complement strand
TTTGGCTGAGTGAAGAAGTACTTGAGACTCTTGTGATCGGTGAAGATGTCCACTTTCCTTCCCAATAAGAGATGTCTCCATGTTAAAAGAGCATGGACAACTGCCGCCAACTCGAGGTCATGAGTGGGGTAGTTCTTTTTGTTGGGCTTCAACTGGCGAGAGGTATAGGCCACAACTTTCTTCTCTTGCATCAACACTGCACCGAGACCTTGAAGGGAAGCATCACAGAAGACCTCAAATAGTTTGGATTCATCAGGAGGAGTCAGAACTGGAGCAGTGACTAACTTCTCTTTGAGGGTGTTGAAAGCGATGTCACACTCAGGCGACCAGACGTACTTCACATGCTTCTGCAGGAGGTTGGAAAGAGGCTTCGCGATCTTAGAGAAGTTCTCAACGAACCTTCGACAATAGCTTGCGAGCCCAAGGAAGCTGCAGAGTTGCTTCACATTCTGAGGTGGTTCCCAATTCACAATTGCAGACACCTTCTCAGGATTAACAGCTATGCCCTTGGCGGAGATGATATGCCCAAGGTAGAGAACCTCATCGAGCCAAAACTCGCACTTTGAAAACTTCGCATAGATCTGATGTTCTCTGAGTTTATCCAGCACCAATGTCAAATGCTTGGCATGATCCTCCTTGTTCTTGGAAAAGACCAAAATGTCATCGAGGTAGACCAAGACGAAGTCATTTGTGTAGGCGTTGAAGATGAAGTTCATCATGCGAGAGAATGTTGGAGGAGCGTCGAAAAGGTCGAAAGATATGACAATGTATTCATATGAACCATTGCTTGTTCTGAATGCTGTATTGGGGATATCTTCTTCACGAATGCGAATATGATGATAGCCCATACGGAGATCAAGCTTGGAGAATACTTGAGCACCTTTTAGTTGTTCGAAAAGCTCATTGACGTTGGGAAGTGGGTACTTGTTCTTTATGGTCTTCTTGTTTAATGGACGGTAGTTGACACAAAGTCGGTCCATTCCATCCTTCTTCTTGACAAAAAGAACACCACAACCCCATGGAGAAGAACTTGGTCGGATGAGACCCATACACTCTTGAATATCGAGTTGTTTCTTCAGCTCCTTCAACTCTTCAGGTCCAAGCTTGTAAGGACGTCTACAAACAGTTTCCGTGCCAGGCTCAAGATCGATGACGAATTCAACTGGCCGATGCGGAGGCATTCCTGGAAGCTCTTCTGGAAAGATGTCTTGATATTCACAAAGGATTGGAATCAGAGAAATGGCATCCAGCTCGCCCTTCTCATTGAGAGAAAATAGTCGAATGGTATCATCACGAGCGGCAAAGACGATTACATCCTCAGACGAATGTGTCAATTGAATCTGCTTGGCAGCACAATCAAGCTGAGCCTTGTGCTTTGAAAGCCAGTCCATTCCAAGAATAAGATCAATATCCGAGTTACCAAGGACCACTGGAGAGGACAGAAACTTATAGTCACCCAACCTGGTAGTAACATCCGGGACCATAGAGCTTGCGTTCATGAATTTACCCGGAGAAACAACTGATAACTGTCTAGGCAAATCTTGGAAAGGCAACTCATGCTTAGATGCAAATGGTCTTGAAATGAAACAATGCGATGCACCAGTATCAAAAAGGACTTTTGCAGGAACATCTTTCACATGAAGGTTACCCATGATAACATCTGACGAGTCCTCTACCTGAGCTGCGTTCATCAAGTTGACCTTTGCAGACTTGGGGTTATGCTTGACCACTGCGGTGCTAGCAGATCTCATAGGAGGAGGAGGAGGAAGATGCCTCTGATTGAAGCATTTGTTAGCATAGTGACCCTTCTGCTGACACTTGTTGCACATGACCTCCGAGAGCGGACGGTGATATGGAGCACTTGATTTTGGAGCATGAGACGAAGTATTGTT
>NC_041380.1:301885407-301928203 GCF_002162155.2 Triticum dicoccoides | reverse complement strand
CACATATCTCGTTCTCAGGGCACATCGGATGAGCCAGACGTCGGGTTGGCATAGACCCTGGTTGCCTAGGGGGCGCCGGACATCGCTCAGGTTGGACCAACACTTAGAGAAGCACTGGCCCCGGGGGGGGGGGGTTAAAATAAAGATGACCCTTGACTCTGCGAAACCCAAGGGAAAAAGGCTAGGTGGCGAATGGTAAAACCAAGGTTGGGCCTTGCTGGAGGAGTTTTATTCAAGGCGAACTGTCAAGGGGTTCCCATTATAACCCAACCGTGTAAGGAACGCAAAATCAAGGAACATAACACCGGTATGATGGAAACTAGGGCGGCAAGAGTGGAACAAAACACCAGGCATAAGGCCGAGCCTTCAACCCTTTACCAAGTTGTTGAGGCATATCTCTCTCGATGAGGTTTTGGTGGTTGATGGCAACGTGTTTGCGGACTAATCGTGTGCTTTGAGCATTTCAGAGATTCATCCTTGGCACGAGACGATTTCTTCCCCTCGGAGTGTCATTCAAGACGGTGTAACTCTTTCGTTTCTCTTTCGGTGGACTAGTTGCGTAGAGGGCACCGTACTATCAAGAGGGGGTCCGCTGGGGTATTGCTTGGGTGGAATCAACACGTACACATCCGCTTCTCACCCTCCGAGCCCTTCCGCTTCGTGGAGAGATCTTTTGTCTACTTGTGTGTCTTGTCTGGGTCCCAGCGGTAGTACCGTGGTACCCAGCGGTAGTACCGCTGAGGGGTTACAAGCGGCAGTACCGCTGGCTTGCCAGGTTCCTACCACCTCGACTCAAGGGCTCTTTTTCTCGTGTCGGGTTTTGCAGCACTAGTTGCGGCAGTAGAGGCGGTAGTACCGCTTCTCAGCGGTAGTACCGCCCTTACCACCGCGGTAGTACCGCTCTAGGTCCAGGTCCCTGCTTCTCTCCTTTGCACGGCAGTACCGTTGGCTCAGCGGTAGTACCACCCACCCAAGCAGTACTACCGCCCTCTGCGGGGCTGTTTAGTGGGGAAACGGTTGGATTGTTGCCCCTACTATAAAAGGGGGTCCCCTTCTTCCCCGTTGACCCACCTCTTCCCCCTCAAGCTCCATTAATGCTCCAAGCTCCATTTTTGCCCGATCTATCTCTCTAGCAAATCAAACTTGTTGATTTGCTTGGGAGTTGTTGAGAAGGCCCCGATCTACACTTCGACCAAGAAATTTTTGATTCCTCCACCTATCCCTAGCGGATCTTGTTACTCTTGGGTGTTTGAGCACCGTAGACGGTTGAGGTCACCACGGAGCCATAGTCCATTTTGGTGAAGCTTCATGGTATTGTTGGGAGCCTCCGGTTAAGTTGTGGAGTTTGCCCCAGCCTTGTTTGTAAAGGTCCGGTCGCCGCCTTCAAGGGCACCAATAGTGGAATCATGGCATCTCGCATTGTGTGAGGGCGTGAGGAGAATACGGTGGCCCTAGTGGCTTCTTGGGGAGCATTGTGCCTCCACACCACTCTAACAGAGACGTACTTCCCTTTAAAAGGAAGGAACTTCGGTAACACATCCTCGTCTTCACCGGATCCACTCTTGGTTATTTCTTACCTTTACTTGTGCAAGCTCTTTAGTGTTACTTCTCTTGCTTGCTTGCTTGTTTGGTGTTATTGCATCATATAGGTTGCTCACCTAGTTGCACATTTAGACAACCTACTTTGACGCAAAGCTTAATTTGGTAAAGAAAAGTTAAAATTGTTAGTTGCCTATTAACCCCCCTCTAGTGAGTCATATCGATCCTTTCAATTGGTATCAGAGCCTCGTCTCTCTATTAAGGACTTCACCGTTCGAAGAGTATGGTTGATACCATAGACGGTGTGGAGGAACACTCCGGCGTGAATCCGATCTCGTCTATGGGCGATGGGGGAACCTCGGTCTCTCGTGAGGAGTTCAATGTGGCCTTGGAGACATTGAAAACCTCCATGACGACCAAGGTTGAAAGCATGTTTACTAAATTCCTTTAAGGGCTTAAACTATCCCCCACATCGTTGAAAGTGGGTAATCCCACCGACAAGGTGACGGATGCTACCTCCGATAAAGGGGAAGCTAGTAGTGAAAAGGCTCCTTCTTCTAGTGGTAAGAATGGCACCGACATCCTTGCTCATGTGGAACCACCACTTGTTTATGGTGGACCGGTTCCTTCCACTCATTTGAATCATGTCAGTCCTCCCCATAAGATTGTGAAAAATGAGGACTTGATTCTTGGGTTTACCACTTTAAACGTCATTTAAATCATGTGAACACTAATCTTTGGAGAATCATTGAAGAAGGTTTCCATCCGCATGATCCAAGCAACTTCACTCCTTGAGAAGCCGCGGATAACCAATTCAATGAGAATGCTCTCTTCATCATTCAAGATGCAATTCCACCCAAAGATCTAACTCATCTTCGGCCCTTCGCCTTGGCCAAAGACGCATGACTTTGTGTTGTCTCACTCTACCAGGGAAGCGCAAGGATTCAACACTCCAACTATGAAGTAGTGCAAGATGAAGCCGATGAGTTTGCAATGAAAGAAGATGAAGAACCTCGTGAGGTTTATCGGAGAGTAACCAAACTCGCGGTCTCACTCCGAGATCACGGGAGCAAGGACACGGATGACAATTGGATCAAGCGCAAATTCCTCAAGGCAATGATGCCCTACCACAAGGCCATGTCCTCCATCATTCATCAAAGGCCGGACTTCCACACTTTGACCTCAAGCGAAGTGTTGGATGAGTTTGTGGCCATGAACATCTTGGACAAGACCGTCGACAATGCGGTGCTTCGTTCTCAAATGGCAAAGAAGCCCAACCTTGCATTGAAGGCCAAGGTCTGCGTTAAAGAAGAAGAAGAGGAAGAAGAGGAGAGCAACCCCGAATATACAAAGTATGCATATCATGAACACATGGCACTTGCTTCAAGGCAATTTTCGAGCAAGAAAAACTCAAGGCCAAACTTTAACAAAAACAACTCAAGTGGCTCGAAGAGAAAGCAACGTGTAAGGACTTGCTACAGTTGTGGCAATGTGAGTCATTTTGTTGCAGAGTGCCCGTATGAGAAGAGGGAATACAATGGTGGCAAGCTCATCCGAAAGGACAAGGCCAAGTCGTTCCCCAACAAGAGCAACTTCACCAAGAAGACTCCTCCCAAGGCATTGGTGGTACAAGAAGAGTACAATGAGGATGATGACGATGATGAAGATGGTGAGTCGGTTGCCATGGCCTCAGTTGCCATTGCGACGACTCCACGGGTGTCTCTCTTTGACTCACCCAATGAGAGCATCACCGCCAAGTGCCTCATGGCTAAAGCCACCAACAAGGTAACCTCCAACATCAAAACTACCATCATTAATCATCCTTCTTCGACGGATAGCATTGATGAACATGAGGGAGCTAATGTGGAGGTGAATGAGTTTGAGGCCTTTATGGGCAAACTTAAGGGTAAATCCAAGAAGCACTTTGTTTCCCTCTTGGAACAACTTGGTGAAGCCAATGACATGATCGAGGCTCACGAAGATACCATCTCTAAGATGGAAGGGCATAGTCGTGACTATGCCGATGAGATCTCGGATCTTTCCAATGATCTTGAGGAAGAGCGTGGTCTTCGTTTGACTCTTGAGGAGTCACACAACGTTGATCATGCTAAGTTAAAGAAAGATTTTGATCATGTTCTCATTGTTTCTCATGTGCTAAACTCCGAGAAGGCCGAACTTGAGGTTGATCTTGCTAGACTCAAAGAGGAGTTTGATCTACTTGACAAGGCTCACAAAGTCTTGAAGGGTGCTCATGCTAGCCTCAAAGAGTCTCATGATCAACTTCAAGTAAAGCTAACCAAGGAAAAAACCACTTTTCCTCGTATGATGTTAGTTGATAATGCAAATGCTACTAACCCGTGTTCTGAGCATGTGCATCTTGTTGAGGAGAACGCTAAGATAAAGGTGCAACTTTAGAAAGGTCTTGCGTCTTGCATACAAGGCGAGAAGAACCTCAACGACCTCTTGACCAACCAAAAGGGAGTTGTCGCCAAGGAAGGCATTGGGTACGTACCCAAGTCTAAGAACAAGAAGAAGAATGACAAGGCCAACCAACCTCCTCCTCTCATGCAAACCTTTGTGAAGGAGGGAGAGAATGCTTCCAAGGAGAAGAAGAACAATGCGAAGGGTGGCGGTGTCAAAAAGGGCAATGCCAATCCTCCCATCAAAGCCGACGACTTTAATCCTTCTTATGTGTTATGTCGTGCTAGTGATGGGAATGTCTATGCCAAATTTGTTGGTTCTCCTCATGAGTACATTGAATGGTCTATTTGGGTTCCAAAGACCCTTGTTACTAACATCAAAGGACCCATTACAAAATGGGTACCTAAAACCAAGCATTGATCTCTTGTAGGTGTTTGCTTCCAGTGGGGGATCATGGTTGCTCGATAGCGGAGCTAGAAATCATATGACCGTAAGCAAGGACTTGGTGGTGGACGTGCACAAGATTCCATCTAGGCCCACCAACGTCGAGTGGGGTGACGCCTCATCTTCTAAGGTATTGGGACTTGGCAAGGTAGTCATCTCTCATGATCTCACAATCGAGAAGGTCATGCTTGTTGAGTCCCTTGCATACAATTTACTTTCCGTTCGTCAACTGGCAATCATGGGCTTTGCCACTTTCTTTGATATTGATACCGTGTCCCTCTTGTGGAGCAAGACTCTTAAAGTAGCCTTTGTTGGGCATGTCGAGAATGGTCTATATGTGATTAACTTTTCGGAGCGACCCACTAAGACCGCGACATGCCTAATGGCTAAAGTTGATGTGGGATGGCTTTGGCATCGCCGTTTAGCCCATGTCAATATGAGATCTTTGCAAAGTCTTATCAAGGGGGACCATGTCTGTGGACTAACGAATGTTAGTTTTGCTAAAGATCGTGCTTGCAGTGCTTGTATTGAAGGAAAGCTACATGAGAAGGCTCACCCTCCCATGACTATCATTTACTCAAAGAGGCCGTTGGAGCTCCTTCACTTGGATCTCTTTGGGCCTCCATCCTTTGATAGTCTTGGGGGTAGGAAGTATTGCTTGGTGACTGTGGATGACTACTCAAGATACACTTGGGTGTATTTCTTCAAGAGGAAGAGCGAGACCCAACAAACCATCATTGACTTTGCAAATGAAGCACAACGTCAACACAATGCAAAGATCTTGACAATAAGAAGTGACAATGGCACCGAGTTCAAGAACTACACCTTGGATGAGTTTCTTAGTGATGAGGGTATCAAGCATCAATATTCCGCACCTTACACCCCTCAACAAAACGGTGTTTCGGAGAGGAAGAACCGGACGTTGATGGATGCGGCAAGGACCATGATGGCGGAGTTCAAGTCTCCATACAACTTTTGGGCCGAAGCCATCAACATCGTGTGTCATGCATCCAATCGTCTCTACCTCCGCAAGGGCTTGAACAAGACTCCATATGAAATACTCACCGGTAACAAGTCCAACCTTAAGTACTTTTGGGTGTTCGGGTGTAAGTGTTTCATTCTCAAGAAAGGTGTTCGGTTGTCTAAATTTGAGGCTAGAGCTTATGAGGGCATATTTGTTGGTTATGCTACAAACTCTCATGCTTACCATGTCCTCAATATGTCACATCCCTGGTCTTGTTATGCACTAGGCTAGACCTCATCTGAGCATCATGTTTAAATTTTTGAAACCTGAACTGAGGAATTTTGGAAGCCTCAAAAATTTAAATAAAAGAGGGGCAAAAACCCTAGAAATCTCATTCATTGCTCCAAAATGCTCTTCTTAAATGTTTGATAATTTTTGGTAAGGGTTCTGGTCCCAACCAAAATATTGAACATTTTTAAGGAATTATTTTTGGGACTTTGGATTTAATTCATTAGCTATTTGAATTTGAATTATATTCATATAATTAGAATATAATTTCAAATACCTCCTGAAATATTTTATAAGCTTTTGGAAAAGTCCATCTAGCAATATAAAATATTCAAAGGAGTTTTTGGCATTGTTTGAATTATTTTAAGTTCAAAACAGTGGCAAGATAAATTAAATAAAACAAAACAGAAGAAAAAAAATAAAACAGAGCAGAAGACTTACCTGGCGCTTACCTGTCCAGCCCAGCCGGCCCAGCTCCTCCAGCGACTCGGCCCAGCCCACCTCCTCCCCCTTGTCATCTTCCTCCTCTGCCAGGAGGACGAACAGAGGCGAGGCGTGGCGCGCGCCGAAGAGGCCCCAGCCACCTCCTGCTTCCACCGAGGCGTTCCCGAGCCTCCCCCTCACGCCACCACGATGCCACGAACCCCCCCTGGTGGCCCTCTCTCCTCTCCCTCACTCGCTGCTCTCCTTCCCCTCTCCCTCTTTGTTCTTCGCCCGAACAGAGAGCCGCCGCCGTCGTTCGCTGCCACCATGCCCACCATGCTCCTCTCGCCTCCCCGTGTAGTCTGCAAACTCCGCCACCGCCTGTTACGTCGCCTCGAGCAAGCCCTGAGCGCTCGGACGCCCCAACTCGACCGCATCGACTCGTCTTCAAGCTTCGGTCGCCGGAGATCGCCGTCGCTGTCCCGTCGCCCCAGGCCTTCCCCGAGCACGCCGACCGTCTCATCGTGATCTCCGTGAGCCCCTGCTTCGTTTCCCCCTAACCCCATGTCCGATTTCGAGCTCCAGCCGCTCCCTCCACCGGAGCCGAGACGCTCCGCCGCACGGGCTCGTCGCCGGTGAAGCCCCGGTGACCTTTTGGTCCCACGCATGCGTCCGTTGCACTCGTTACGTCCCGTAGAGTAAAACTAGCGCGACAACCGTCTCGTTTGCACACCGCAGCGCCGGTCCCGCGAACCCTCGAGCTCCGGCCGCCGCCGGGGTCGATGCCGCGCTCAACTCCGGCCACCCCACGCCCTCTCGTGGGTCCCCCTAGATGCGCGGGAGCACGGGCTCACTCTTGGTGCCCTCAGCGCGACCAGCCGCGGGCTGTAGCACCGTCCCGAGCAACTCCGGCGAGGTCTCGCCGTCGCCGTGGTCGCCGGCGTCACTTGCCGACGTGGCTGGCTTAGTTAGCCACTAATCACCGCACCGTGTCACTGGCACTGGGCCCCACGCCTTAATTAATCTTAGTTTATTTTCTGTTTAGTTTAACTAACCACATGGGCCCAACCCGTCAGCTTTGACCACGCTGACATGGACGTTGACCGACCCCACACGTCAGTATTGACCTGCTGACGTGTCTGTTGACCCGGCCCCACCTGCCATTGACACTAACCAGCCTCAGTCACTGACCAGTGGACCCCACTGGTCAGGTTTGACCACCAGCAGCGTCTGTTGACCTGCTGACGTTACAGTGACGCAGTGCTGACGCAGTAAATCATTTCTGGATTTATTTATTATTCAGGAATTTCAGAAAATGCCCTAAACTTCAATAAATCCTAGAAAATTAACTGTAACTCCAAATTAAATAAATTATATATGAAAAATTATCAGAAAAATTCAAGGAATCCATCTATACCATTTTCATGCATGTTAGAACAACTTATAGCTGCTGTTTAGCACAAATAAATTAAATGGCATTTGAATAATCACATATGGAGTTTAAATTTGAATCTTGTATTCAAACCAACCCCATTTAACTTGTTGCTAGATGCATTAGCCCAAAACACATTCATTTTGCCATGTCATGATCATGCATCATATTGTGCATTGCATTGATTGTGTTCCCTTCTGTGTTGCCGGTATTTGTCCCCTCTCGATAGACGTGATACCGATGATGTGATCGTTGACACTGATGAAGACTCAATGTTATCTTCAGAAGTGCCAGGCAAGCAAAACCCCCTTGTTCATTCCGATAAAATCCCACTCTCTCGCTCCTGCTCTCTTTTACTGCATTAGGACAACAACGACATATTTGATACTTGCTGCGGTAGCTGAACCCCTTTATCCTTTGCATGACCTGTCATTGCCACAGTAAATAGATGAAACCCACTAGCATGAGTAGGAGTTGTTTGAGCCCTGATGTGCCTACTCATTCATGCTTGTTTGTCATGCCTGCTACTGCTTAGAGTTGAGTCAGGTCTGATTCATCGGGGATGAATCAGAGGTGTGTGAACATGTCCTACTATGTGTGAGCTAAGTGTGTGAACATGATTTGGTAAAAGGTGTCGGTGAGAGGCCATGTAGGAGTACATGGTGGGTTGTCTCATTGAAGCCGTCCTTAGGAACTGAGTTCTGTGTTTGTGATCCATGATTCAGCTACTACCATGCATTGGGCCCTGAAATATGACCCCGCTTGACTTCTTATTCACCCTTATCCTCTGTCCAGGAGTTGCAAGTAGTTTCTGGTGTTTGTAGTATGCTGGAGGCCGTGGACAGCGCTGACCGTAGGGGTGGGCTGTGATGCGGTAGGCACGTGGCCGGGTATACCGGGCGCCCGTTTGGTGTCACGGAACCCTGTTCACATCGTTTGGGGCTGTGAGCGAAACTCCGGCCGGATCTCCTCATGGATGGAACCCGAATAGGCGATAAACCTGGACTAGAGACTTGAGTGTTTAGGTAGGTCGTGGTCTACACCCACGTCGGCTTTCGCTTGAAGTCTGCCGAGCACATGTCGTGTGCAGACGCTAAGTGGTGGAAACATGTATGAAGAAGTACACCCCTGCAGGGTTAACATCATCTATTCGAATAGCCGTGTCCGCGGAAAAGGACTTCTGGGTTGCTTATATCAGTTCATAGACAAGTGAAAGTGGATACCCTAAAATGCGCAAGATAAGCGTGAGTGCTATGGATGGCGTTCTCGTAGGGAGACGGGAGCGGATCCATAGTGGTGTATTGATATGGTGAATATGTGGACTCGTGTGCGCCACCTCAAAAGAGTTGCTTGCAGTCGTAGTTTAGGATAGCCACCGAGTCAAAGCTGGCTTGCTGCAGTTAAACCCCACCATCCCCTTGTTGAAAATGATGCATATGTAGTTAGTTCTGATGTAAGTCTTGCTGGGTACATTTGTACTCACGTTTGCCTATTTTATGTTTTTGCAGAGAGACTTCAGTCTCACTAGTAGTTCCACGTGGACTTCGACGTTTAGCTTGTTACCTCAGCTACGATCTTGTGCCCTCGGCAGGATCTGATAGATAGTCAGGCTTCTCAGCCTTTTTCATTTATAGATGTCTGTACTCAGACATGATAGCTTCCGCTTGTGCTTTGACTTGTATGCTCTGATTGTTGGGTCATGAGACCCATGTTTGTAATATCTCGCTCCTCGGAGCCTATTGATTAAAATACTTGATTTGTAGAGTCATGTTGTGATGCCATGTTGTATTTGCACATATCGAGCATATTGTGTGTATGTTGTTGAAATGCTTGGTATGTGTGGGATCTGACCATCTAGTTGTTTATCTTTAGTAGCCTCTCTTACCGGGAAATGTCTCCTAGTGTTTCCACTGAGCCATGGTAGCTTGCTACTGCTCCGGAACACTTAGGCTGGCCGGCATGTGTCCTTCTTCGTTCCTGTGTCTGTCCCTTCGGGGAAATGTCACGCGATGAATACTGGAGTCCTGTTAGCCCGCTACAGCCCGGTTCACCGGAGTCCTGCTAGCCCAGTGCTACAGCCTGGGTTCACTCGCTGATGACCGACACGTTCGATGCTGGGTCATGGATGCCTGTCCCTGTAAGTTTGTGCCACTTTGGGTTTACGACTAGCCATGTCAGCCCGGGCTCCTTATCATATGGATGCTAGCGACACTGTCATATACGTGTGCCAAAAGGCGCAAACGGTCCCGGGCAAAGGTAAGGCGACACCCGTGGGAATACCGTGCGTGAGGCCGCAAAGTGATATGAGGTGTTACATGCTAGATCAATGTGGCATTGAGCCGGGGTCCTGACAGCGTTGGTATCAGAGCTTGACTGCCTGTAGGATTACCAAGCCAAACTGGTCGAAGTTGAGTCTAGAAATCCTTTAGTTATGTAAGGGAATTGATTGTGGGATGGAACGTAAGGCTCTTTTTACTCCTTTACCTCATGCCCTTCTGATCTGAGTCATCATCTTCTCTTCTACGGGGATTAAGAACTAGGCTATCTCTTCTTTCTATCAGGATCACGTGTTACTAATCAGTGGACTTATAAGATTGTTGGATTTAAGTCTCAGTTCAGTTCCTACTACTTCCATATGCTAATTGTTGATCTCGAAACCTTGATATTGTGCTTCTGAGTGGTTATGCCACCATTTTTGTGAATGTCTAAAGTCTTTTATGAGCATTTACAGCCGTTATGCTGTCCGAGTCATCCCAGGTTTCTAAATAGTTTGAAGCAATTTGCAAATTCCTTCCTCCCGCTTCGATGTTCCTTTGGGCCAGATTAACCACACTAATCGGTGTGTTGAGGTAATTATTGCCTCGACATATATGTTGGAATAATTATTATGACCCTAGGTGTTTTAGGGAGTCACCTAGTAATCTAGCAACGTTTTGTGTTCCCAGTGTGAAGATTCTGGCCTTTATTATCGAAAGCATCCTGTGATGCCATTTAGTTAGTAGGCATTCTATTCCTGGGTTCTTGAACCCGAGATTCACTCTACTTACTTCATGTTGATAGTGTTTGCTAGTCCCTTTAGGATAGTAGTAACCTTTGCGATAGTCCTCGAGGTTCGTGGTACATCCTTCTTCCAATTACCATGAACCATTCTTGGCAGGAGTTCTTCTGAACCAAAAGATGACAACAAGAGTGCTGTCGATGAGTTCTCCATGCTATATTGTGACTCTGCCAGCTCAACCCTTCTGCATGGGTTATCCGGAAGAATTATGTTGAACTTGCTTCGACATATTAGTCTATGCATCCACAACTCAGAAAGTTATATGTTCCTTTGAGTTGTCCCTCTTTAGTTGTCTACTGACCTTCGTCTATCAATTGATAGTCAAGAGTATGCGTGCGTTCATTTATCGATGCCTATTACTCTTGTGGTCCGTCAAGCCATTCTATCGCGGAATGACTAGGAGAAACAAACTCCAGTACCTCTTCCATATCTAGGATTGGGTCAAAACAATTGTACTCCGCAGATCAAAATGCCAATCCAGCTTTTGCTCTGTTCTACCTTGGAGTATTACCATCTTTTATATCGGGATTGTTATAGGAATTGCACACCATCCTATGAACTCTTGGTACAGTGATACTTCTCACCATCATTAGTCATTCCTCGGCCCTCGTGTTGATGCAACCGGAATACCGACAAATGAATTGTGATGTGTGAAATCAATACTCCCAGCAACCTCGTTGCTTGGTAGTTAAAGGGTAATAATTTCATTCTTAGCGTGTTGGTTTTTGAATCATCCTTCTAAGACTGATCGTGCTACCTAGTCCTTATTTCGGTGCACCCTTCGATTGATGAGTTAGGATCTTGTCAAGTCCTCACTCATTTGATCATATCGTCTTGCCCTCAAAAGCGAGATTGTTCTCAAGCTTAGTAACATACCGGTGGTTCGTGATTTTCCGAATATCTTCTCGGAAGTATTACCAGGTTGTTCCCTGACTGTTATGTTGAGCTCCTGATCAAGTTGGTTTCTTGTGAACCACCTTCTCTCCAAGAATCGGTGTTAGATATCCCTGAGCTAGTTGGTTAAGCTAGACAACAACTTGGAGAGTTGGAAGATAAAAGCTTGTCTGACTTAGTTCATGTTAAGGGATATCTTTCTGTGTATGTGTGTGTGTTGAAGAAAGATGATATCTTCATTAATTGGTCCTTGTGATCAGTTGTTGGACCTATTGTCTTACCCCATCTATAATTTGAGTATGGGCTATCATCCAATCAGACCAGAACCAACGATATTCATAATGTTGTCTTACTCGTGGTTGATCCCTCGAGCATACACCATTATATCTTTTGGGTCTGACCAATGCTAACACTTGTTCTCTTAACTATGGAATTCCTTTTAAAGGGAAACCCGGAAGAATTGTTGTTGAGCCCATTGACAACATCCTTATCTCCTTCATGATTTTGTTGAACATTAAGCTAGTGTTGGAAACTTTTGAAAGCATTTCTTCATGCTGACTCATGAAGTATTTGTTTGATGAAAGGAGTAACTTCCTCTTATACACGTGCATTTGGTGAAAGTTGCCGCTGTGGATTTGAGAAAGTTAGTTTTGCTTCCTCTGGAATCATCCCAAGTCAGTCATGCATACGTGCGAAGTATTCTGTGGTCTGGAGACTTGCAACCTTCATTCCATATGTGTTCCGAGCACACCAAGCCACTGATTGAGTTGTTCAAAGATAAAGGAGTCTGTCCAAGGTGAACTCTTTGGACTTCCACGCGTGGAGACTTCGATATCATTAATGATGGTTCCCCACCTGAACTCGGTAGTGTTTTATTATAAGACTACCACGTGGTCATGTTTGTCTGGGACAGCGTGTTCACATGTTTGTAGCAGAACCAGCTCATGTTTTGGAGCTTACTATCGTAGTTCATTCCCCGAGAATCTCGCAGCGTTGTCTCGTCGAATTGTGTTGCAAACTTCCATTTTTCTTCCTAGACTCGATGAGTCCGGAATATCCTGACACCAACCAGATCTGAATCTCGGCAGATATGATGGTTTGGAACATTTCCCAAGAACTATAATATCGGTCCCTCGAAAACCGGTAAAGTGGATGTCGTGGCCAACACACCCAGCCGGAAGACCTGTTATTATAATATCTTGATTGAGGAAGTTGGCCACCTCCCCATAGGGATTTCGTAGGATTTACTCCCTAGTTGCCCCTATGGATTTTGAGATCCCGAAGTCCGACCTTTTACTTGATGTTCTAGATATCAAACCATATCTATGAATGGGTTACGCTAGCACATCAAGGAGAACATTAGAAGCGGAGTGCTAAATGTCTCTCGGTCGATCATCCAGATTTTGTTTCCTTGGCCTCGCCAAGGTGAAATCTAAGAAGGTGTTATCTTCCTTTGCATCGTCATCTTCCACCGGTATTCATCATGGTAGTAAGTTGTGTTGCCAGAATCCTTGACACGGATATTGGTAAAACCTTGATGATTATGGAAATTCTCAAGTTCTTGAGAGCACGCACAAGCGTTAGGTGTTACCATCGGCACTAGCTAGGTTTGCTCTCAACTTCCTCGGTTATGCTATAACTTCTCAACAGTGGATTCACTCTCTATTGTTGGGTTCTTCCCCAGTTACCAGAATCATTCCCAGCATTTGCATTCTGTTCCCAGCTTGCACCGCCATTGTGCCATTCTACCGACCCCCTCCAAATGATCGCTCGAGAATTGCCTTAGGCTGGTTTAAAGAGTTTCAATGATCTCTGAATCAAAAGTAATTCTTTTTGCCACTTAAGGGGATATCTCTACGAGTCACCTTCCCTAAGGTGTATCGTTATGGTATCATGGCAACTCAACTCCTCGCTACGTTGACAATCGATTACCACCTTCTTAAGCGTGAAATTGTTGTCTACCTAGTGAACCTTCGTCATCCATTTCTTTCCACCCCCCTTGATGTGTATCTCGTGTCTCAACCCGAGAGATGGTTCTATGTCTCATTCCGTGAGTTAATCCTGAGTTGTTCGATCTTCGAGGAGATCGACCCTTCTAGAGTCTCCTTCTCCCCAGGTCATGTTGGCAGGATTTCTCAGAGCAAGACTTCAAGACAATAATGGTGATCGAATCAACGTTCCTATGAAGTGCAACCTGGATCGTGAAGATTGTACTAGTTGCATTCCCCCTTCACCTTACCCTACGCTTGAATCTCGGGACGAGATTTTTGTTTAGTGGGGGTGAGTTGTCACATCCCCGGTCTTGTTATGCACTAGGCTAGACCTCATCTGAGCATCATGTTTAAATTTTTGAAACCTGAACTGAGGAATTTTGGAAGCCTCAAAAACTTAAATAAAAGAGGGCCAAAAACCCTAGAAATCTCATTCATTGCTCCAAAATGCTCTTCTTAAATGTTTGATAATTTTTGGTAAGGGTTCTGGTCCCAACCAAAATATTGAACATTTTTAAGGAATTAGTTTTGGGACTTTGGATTTAATTCATTAGCTATTTGAATTTGAATTATATTCATATAATTAGAATATAATTTCAAATACCTCCTGAAATATTTTATAAGCTTTTGGAAAAGTCCATCTAGCAATATAAAATATTCAGAGGAGTTTTTGGCATTGTTTGAATTATTTTAAGTTCAAAACAGTGGCAAGATAAATTAAATAAAACAAAACAGAAGAAAAAAATAAAACAGAGCAGAAGACTTACCTGGCGCTTACCTGTCCAGCCCAGCCGGCCCAGCTCCTCCAGCGACTCGGCCCAGCCCACCTCCTCCCCCTTGTCATCTTCCTCCTCTGCCAGGAGGACAAACAGAGGCGAGGCGTGGCGCGCGCCCGAGAGGCCCCGGCCACCTCCTGCTTCCACCGAGGTGTTCCTGAGCCTCCCCCTCACGCCACCACGATGCCACAAACCCCCCTTGGTGGCCCTCTCTCCTCTCCCTCACTCGCTGCTCTCCTTCCCCTCTCCCTCTTCGTTCTTCGCCCGAACAGAGAGCCGCCGCCGTCGTTCGCTGCCACCACGCCCACCATGCTCCTCTCGCCTCCCCGTGTAGTCTGCAAACTCCGCCACCGCCTGTTACGTCGCCTCAAGCAAGCCCCGAGCGCTCGGACGCCCCAACTCGACCGCATCGACTCGTCTTCAAGCTTCGGTTGCCGGAGATCGCCGTCGCTGTCCCGTCGCCCCAGGCCTTCCCCGAGCACGCCGACCGTCTCATCGTGATCTCCGTGAGCCCCTGCTTCGTTTCCCCCTAACCCCATGTCCGATTTCGAGCTCCAGCCGCTCCCTCCACCGGAGCCGAGACGCTCCGCCGCACGGGCTCGTCGCCGGTGAAGCCCCGGTGACCTTTTGGTCCCACGCATGCGTCCGTTGCACTCGTTACGTCCCGTAGAGTAAAACTAGCGCGACAACCGTCTCGTTTGCACACCGCAGCGCCGGTCCCGCGAACCCCCGAGCTCCGGCCGCCGCCGGGGTCGATGCCGCGCTCAACTCCGGCCACCCCACGCCCTCTCGTGGGTCCCCCTAGATGCGCGGGAGCACGGGCTCACTCTTGGTGCCCTCAGCGCGACCAGCCACGGGCTGTAGCGCCGTCCCGAGCAACTCCGGCGAGGTCTCGCCGTCGCCGTGGTCGCCGGCGTCACTTGCCGACGTGGCTGGCTTAGTTAGCCACTAATCACCGCACCGTGTCACTGGCACTGGGCCCCACGCCTTAATTAATCTTAGTTTATTTTCTGTTTAGTTTAACTAACCACATGGGCCCCACCCGTCAGCTTTGACCACGCTGACATGGACGTTGACCGACCCCACACGTCAGTATTGACCTGCTGACGTGTCTGTTGACCCGGCCCCACCTGCCATTGACACTAACCAGCCTCAGTCACTGACCAGTGGACCCCACTGGTCAGGTTTGACCACCAGCAGCGTCTGTTGACCTGCTGACGTCACAGTGACGCAGTGCTGACGCAGTAAATCATTTCTGGATTTATTTATTATTCAGGAATTTCAGAAAATGCCCTAAACTTCAATAAATCCTAGAAAATTAACCGTAACTCCAAATTAAATAAATTATATATGAAAAATTATCAGAAAAATTCAAGGAATCCATCTTTACCATTTTCATGCATGTTAGAACAACTTATAGCTGCTGTTTAGCACAAATCAATTAAATGGCATTTGAACAATCACATATGGAGTTTAAATTTGAATCTTGTATTCAAACCAACCCCATTTAACTTGTTGCTAGATGCATTAGCCCAAAACACATTCATTTTGCCATGTCATGATCATGCATCATATTGTGCATTGCATTGATTGTGTTCCCTTCTGTGTTGCCGGTATTTGTCCCCTCTCGATAGACGTGATACCGATGATGTGATCGTTGACACTGATGAAGACTCAATGTTATCTTCAGAAGTGCCAGGCAAGCAAAACCCCCTTGTTCATTCCGATAAAATCCCACTCTCTCGCTCCTGCTCTCTTTTACTGCATTAGGACAACAACGACATATTTGATACTTGCTACGGTAGCTGAACCCCTTTATCCTTTGCATGACCTGTCATTGCCACAGTAAATAGATGAAACCCACTAGCATGAGTAGGAGTTGTTTGAGCCCTGATGTGCCTACTCATTCATGCTTGTTTGTCATGCCTGCTACTGCTTCGAGTTGAGTCAGGTCTGATTCATCGGGGATGAATCAGAGGTGTGTGAACATGTCCTACTATGTGTGAGCTAAGTGTGTGAACACGATTTGGTAAAAGGTGTCGGTGAGAGGCCATGTAGGAGTACATGGTGGGTTGTCTCATTGAAGCCGTCCTTAGGAACTGAGTTCTGTGTTTGTGATCCATGATTCAGCTACTACCATGCATTGGGCCCTGAAATATGACCCCGCTTGACTTCTTATTCACCCTTGTCCTCTGTCCAGGAGTTGCAAGTAGTTTCTGGTGTTTGTAGTATGCTGGAGGCCGTGGACAGCGCTGACCGTAGGGGTGGGCTGTGATGCGGTAGGCACGTGGCCGGGTATACCGGGCGCCCGTTTGGTGTCACGGAACCCTGTTCACATCGTTTGGGGCTGTGAGCGAAACTCCGGCCGGATCTCCTCATGGATGGAACCCGAATAGGCGATAAACCCGGACTAGAGACTTGAGTGTTTAGGTAGGTCGTGGTCTACACCCACGTCGGCTTTCGCTTGAAGTCTGCCGAGCACATGTCGTGTGCAGACGCTAAGTGGTGGAAACATGTATGAAGAAGTACACCCCTGCAGGGTTAACATCATCTATTCGAATAGCCGTGTCCGCAGAAAAGGACTTCTGGGTTGCTTATATCAGTTCATAGACAAGTGAAAGTGGATACTCTAAAATGCGCAAGATAAGCGTGAGTGCTATGGATGGCGTTCTCGTAGGGAGACGGGAGCGGATCCATAGTGGTGTATTGATATGGTGAATATGTGGACTCGTGTGCGCCACCTCAAAAGAGTTGCTTGCAGTCGTAGTTTAGGATAGCCACCGAGTCAAAGCTGGCTTGCTGCAGTTAAACCCCACCATCCCCTTGTTGAAAATGATGCATATGTAGTTAGTTCTGATGTAAGTCTTGCTGGGTACATTTGTACTCACGTTTGCCTATTTTATGTTTTTGCAGAGAGACTTCAGTCTCACTAGTAGTTCCACGTGGACTTCGACGTTTATCTTGTTACCTCAGCTACGATCTTGTGCCCTCGGCAGGATCTGATAGATAGTCAGGCTTCTCAGCCTTTTTCATTTATAGATGTCTGTACTCAGACATGATAGCTTCCGCTTGTGCTTTGACTTGTATGCTCTGATTGTTGGGTCATGAGACCCATGTTTGTAATATCTCGCTCCTCGGAGCCTAATGAATAAATTACTTGAGTCGTAGAGTCATGTTGTGATGCCATGTTGTATTTGCACATATCGAGAATATTGTGTGTATGTTATTGAAATGCTTGGTATGTGTGGGATCTGACCATCTAGTTGTTTATCTTTAGTAGCCTCTCTTACCGGGAAATGTCTCCTAGTGTTTCCACTGAGCCATGGTAGCTTGCTACTGCTCCGGAACACTTAGGCTGGCCGGCATGTGTCCTTCTTCGTTCCTGTGTCTGTCCCTTCGGGGAAATGTCACGCGATGAATACCGGAGTCCTGTTAGCCCGCTACAGCCCGGTTCACCGGAGTCCTGCTAGCCCAGTGCTACAGCCTGGGTTCACTCGCTGATGACCGACACGTTCGATGCTGGGTCATGGATGCATGTCCCTGTAAGTTTGTGCCACTTTGGGTTTACGACTAGCCATGTCAGCCCGGGCTCCTTATCATATGGATGCTAGCGACACTGTCATATACGTGTGCCAAAAGGCGCAAACGGTCCCGGGCAAAGGTAAGGCGACACCCGTGGGAATACCGTGCATGAGGCCGCAAAGTGATATGAGGTGTTACATGCTAGATCAATGTGGCATTGAGCCGGGGTCCTGACACAATAAATCCACGGGACTTATTGAGGAGACGTGTAACGTGGAGTTTGATGAGAATAAAAGCTCCCAAGTGGAGCAAAGTGGCACTTGTGATGTAGGTGATGAAATTCCTCCTCAAGCCATAAGAAGAATGGGTGTTGGTTTTATCCTACCCATTGAGGGACCCCTTGTGGCCGAAGGAGAAGGACAATGCTCCAGTCAAGTGGAGCCATCACCAACCCAAGGCCCACACGCTTCCGAAGAACAACTTGAAGGCCCTCATCCTCAAGAACAAGACCAAGGGCAAGATCATGCTCAAGACGGTATTGACACACCAAGTGATGCCCAAGGCCAAGTTCTCTCCTCCAAGCAAGTTCAAGAATGAGAACAAGCTCAAGACGACGCTCAAGATGATCAAGTGACCACTCCTCGTCTCACCCCCGAGGAGAAATTGGAGCGTCGTGCAGCCAAGGTTGCTTCCAAGCTCTCCACCAAGGATCATCTCATGACAAATGTGCTTGGAAGCTTAAGAAAGGGGGTAAGCACACGTAGAAAATTAGCAAACTATTGTGAACATCACGCGTTTGTCTCCTGTGTCGAACCCTACAAGGTCTATGAGGCGCTCTAAGATCCGGATTGGCTCAATGCCATGCATGAAGAACTCAACAACTTCGAGCGCAACAAAGTGTGGAGATTGGTGCCAAGACCGATGGGGAACCACAATGTCATTGGAACCAAGTGGATATTTAAGAACAAGCAAGATGCCCATGGGATTATCATTTGCAACAAGGCTCGTTTGGTAGCACAAGGCTAATCCCAAGTTGAGGGTATCGACTACGGTGAAACCTTTGCTCCCGTTGCTCGTCTTGAATCCATTCACATGTTGATTGCATATGCTTCTCATGATAACTTTAAGTTACAACAAATGGATGTGAAGAGTGCTTTTCTTAATGGTCCTATTAATGAATTGGTTTATGTCAAGCAACCCCCCGGGTTCGAGGATCCCTACTTTCCTGATCATGTGTATCAACTCGATAAGGCACTCTATGGCCTTAAACAAGCCTCACGTGCGTGGTATGACCACCTTACCGAGTTGTTACAAGACCGTGGTTTTGAAGTTGGGCTAATCGACCCCACTCTTTTTACTAAGAAGGTCAAAGGGGAGTTGTTTGTGTTCCAATTATATGTTTATGATACTATCTTTGGTTCCCCTAACAAAGCTTTCAATGAGGAATTTGCCGCGCTCATGACCTCAAAGTTCGAGATGTCTTCCATGGGAGAGTTGAAGTTCTTTCTAGGGTTCGAAGTGAAGCAAAGAAGAGAAGGTACCTTCATCAACCAAGCCAAATACACTCAAGACATGCTCAAGAGATTCAAGATAAGTGAAGTCAAGTCGGCTTCCACTCCAATGCCCACCAAGTGCCAACTTGACATTGATCCCAATGGTAAAGCGGTGGATCAAAAGGTATATTGCTCCATGATTGGATCATTGCTTTACCTTTGTGCATCTAGACCAGATATCATGTTGAGTGTGGGAATTTGTGCACGGTTTCAAGCCGCGCCTAAGGAAAGTCACTATGTGGCGGTCAAACGAATCTTTCGATATTTGGCTCATACCCCAAACTTTGGCTTATGGTACCCAAGAGGAGCAAACTTCAAGCTTGTATGGTATTCGGATTCCGATTGGGTGGGAGACAAAGTGGATAGGAAGTCCACTTCCAAAGGGTGCCAATTCCTTGGTTGCTCTTTGGTAAGTTGGTCTTCCAAAAAGCAAAGTTGTGTGTCTCTGTCGTCCACCGAAGCGGAGTATGTAGCGGCCGGTAGTTGTTGTGCACAACTCTTATGGATGAGGCAAACTTTAAAGGATTACAGTGTCATTTGTGACAAAGTGTCTCTATGGTGTGACTGCCATCAAGATCTCTCTCAACCCGGTGCAACACTTCAAGACAAAGCATATTGAGATTCGGTATCACTTCATCCGGGATCACATTAGGCGAGGAGAGATCGAGCTCAACTATGTCAACACTCATGATAACCTTGCAGATATTTTCCCGAAGCCCTTGGATGAAGCAAGATTTCATGAGTTAAGGCATGAGCTAAATATCATTGATTCGAGCAATGTGACTTGAACCTCTGCAGACCCCACCACACTCAATTTGTTGTCTAGTTTAGATGTAGGCATGGACATAGGGGGAGTGTTGTTCTCTCAAAGAACTCTCCCTCCCCCCATTATGCATAAGTTGATCAAGTCTTTCACATTAACCATTGTTGACGGTACTTGTGCTTCAAAGACGAGTTTTGGTCATGGGCCCAAGGTTAAAATCTTCGCGGCGCCATCCCTCTTGACTCAAACATAGGTGGCCTCGGCCACCGCCCTCTCTTAAATAGGTGTGTCTTGGCCTCTTGCTGGTGTGTTCTCTCTTCTTCTTGCCTTTTGTTCTCTCTTTTTCAAGCTAAGTCGTGTTGTTTAGTTGCCGTGGCGTGCTAGGTGGTACTACCACTGGTGGTGCGCGGTACTACCGCTCATAAGCGGTACTACCGCCCCCAGCGTGGTACTATCGCTGCGGGACGGGACCAGGTGGTTATATCAGGGCAGGGGGAGGTTTCTTCTCCCCCATACCCATTCGCTTCACCCCCCTCGTTCAACTTCCTCTCTCCAGCCACGCATCGCCACGGGAGGGCTCCGGCGGATCTTCGTCTCCGGGGCGTCCCTCTCCATTTCCTTCGGTGGAGTCGATCCCCACCTCATTCTCTTGCTATGGATGCCGGTATTGCCCCCGTTCCTTCTCTCCTTTTGTCTCATTTTCAGATCTTGCGTCTTAGGGGCAATGGTGGTTGCATCTCTAGATTTTTGGCTAAATCTAGGCTTGAGTAGGTTGGAGAAGGCAACTAGACTATCTAGATTAGAGTTTGGTAGGAATATTTTTGAATTTGGCAGGCCGGTAGTGCCGGATCTGACCACGGTAGTAGGGAACTGCTGTTTCCCTGCCTCGAGCGGTACTACCGCTCTCTTGGGAGCGGTACTACCGCTTGGGCGGTACTGCCGCGTGCATTTCGCGGTACTACCGCTGCCTGCCAAGTTCCATCATGTTCCTGCCATACCTTGATCCTTTTGTTGTGTTTGTTGGCTTATGCTCGTTCTTTCTAGTTGTTTTGCATGTTTTTGTGTTTGGTTCTAGGTGATGAACATCCTGAGCCTCACGCTTGCCGTGTCAACCCCGAGCGTGCAACGTCAAAGCGCTACTGCACCTCTGAGCCAGCAGGTGGTTCCTCTAGCACTCAATTGCCACCAGTAGGCGCATCCGCAAGTGCTCCTCCACCACCTGAGCAGTCGAAGAGATCCGCCAACAAGCCAAAGGGAAAGACTGTGACTGAGATGACTGCCAAGGAGTTTTGAGAAAAGCGTCGCCGCAACCCCTATGAGGCGGACCAAGATCCCACTTTGGTCAACCGCCCGTTCTGGAACCGCTTTCAGTTTGCCATCTATTTTGATGTGATCAAGGCCAAGAAGAATCTCTATGTTGATGTTTGCTCCATCGACACTGATGCCATGGAGAAGGACCCTGAGTACTTTGGCGAAGCCCTTCAGATGTGTTCTCAGCTGAACATTCTTAGGATCATGCAGTTCAACAAGGATTTCGATGCAGATTTGGTGGCTCAATTCTTTGCTACCGTTCATCTTGGAACTGATGCCGACAGGACTCTGACTTGGATGACCAATGGCAAGTTGCTTTCCGTCAAGTGGAAGGCCTTCATGGAGTTACTTGATGTGGAAGATCGCGGGCTTGAGACTCCAGTAGGCTTCCGCCGTCACGCAATGCTAACCGCAATGCTACATCCACTCACAAGCAAGCCCTTTGGCCCTACTGCACTGTGAAGGTTCATCTAGTGACTAAGAAGGAAACCTATGAGCTGTTTACGTATCTGGACATTCTTCATCGTGTCTTCCGTGAGACTCTCTTCCCTCGCATCGGGAATCTGGATATGGTCCACTCCTATCTCGTGGACATGCTTCTTTTCTGCCAGCATGGGAAGGAAGCAAACACTGAAGAGAGCCTGGACATTTCTCATGTTATGTTGTCTGAACTTCTCTCTGCCGTTTCTGAGCGCAAGTTCCCGATATATGGTCCATTCATCATGAGGCTCATTGATAAGGCCTGGGCACGTGTATATCCCGGAGTGATGCTGGAAACTGGAGACTTGGTTTCTCATGAGATCAAGCGTCTAAGGAAGAAGGACAATTAGGGCACCCCAGCGCCTAAACCCGAGGGTCCATCGACTGCTGCTGCTACCATGGAGACTGAGGGTGGGGCTTCCACTGATGATCACGAGGATGACTTTGGGCCCTCTAGTGCAGAACCTTCTTGGGCAAAGAAGCTTAAACGTAAGATGAAGAAGCTTTTCTGCATGGAGTCTCATGGTCAGTACATGACTCATGTGGCGGAGAAGCAGGCCAGGGTGCGCCACAAGGAGCTCATGCGTCACCTGGGTGCGACCGTTGCTAGCGATTCTAAGGGACAAATCACTGAAGAGGAGGAATGGATTCACCAGCATTGCCCTTGGACCGATTCAGACAACGACAAGTTTCCGACCAATGACGGAGATGCAGACGATCACGCTGAGATGTGATGTTCGAGATCCTCAGCTTGCTAGCACCTAGAGTCATAGCATCGCCCTTTTCCCTTTTGGTGTCTCGATGCCAAAGGGGGAGAGAGTTTAGGGATTTGTGTTGTTGCCGTGCTGCGAGTGTGTCTTTGTGTCTTGTGTTTTCTCGTGTGTTCTCTCATTGTCTTTGTTTGGTTTGGTTTGGTGCCTGTGAGACCTAAGTTCTAGACATATGGTGTGAGACATATGCTCCCTATCACTACTTTATTACTTATGTCTATTCAGTACTGTAGTATCTTATGAGTTGCATGCTTGTCCTGTTTTATACCCTACTCTCATATATCCTGTACTTAGAATTGTTGGACTATAAAATATAGGGGGAGTGTTGATCCGAATGTGCGTGTCTTACTTTCCAAAGGCTCCACTAACTAGGTGCACACATTCAGCGGGAGCCCCTCTATATTTTATAGTTCTAAGTATCCTTACTTTTATATCTTTTCTTTGTGCAAATCCCGAGTTGTCATCAATCCACCAAAAAGGGGGAGATTGTTGAGGCATATCTCTCTCGATGTGGTTTTGGTGGTTGATGACAACGTGTTTGCGGACTAATCGTGTGCTTTGATCATTTCAGAGATTCATTCTTGGCATGAGATGATTTCTTCCCCTCGGAGTGTCATTCAAGACGGTGTAGCTCTTTCGTTTCTCTTTCAGGGGACTAGTTGCGTAGAGGGCACCGTAATATCAAGAGGGGGTCCGCTGGGGTATTTCTTGGGTGGAATCAACACGTACACATCCGCTTCTCACCCTCTGAGCCCTTCCTCTTCATGGAGAGATCTTTTCTCTACTTGTACGTCTTGTCTGGGTCCCAGCGGTAGTACCGCTGAGGGGTCACAAGCGGCAGTACCGCTGGCTTGCCAGGTTCCTACCGCCTCGACTCGAGGGCTCTTTTTCTCGTGTCGGGTTTTGCGGCACTAGTTGCAGCAGTAGAGGTGGTAGTACCGCTTCTCAGCGCTAGTACCGCCCTTACCACCGCGGTAGTACCGCTCTGGGTCCAGGCCCCTGCTTCTCTCCTTTGCGCACCAGTACCGCTAGGTGGAACGGTAGTACCGCTGGCTCAGAGGTAGTACCTCCCACCCAAGCGGTACTACCGCCCTCTGCGGGGCTGTTTAGTGGGGCAACGGTTGGATTGTTGCCCCCACTATAAATGGGGGTCCCCTTCTTCCCCCTCAAGCTCCATTAATGCTCCAAGCTCCATTTTCGCCCGTTCTATCTCTCTAGCCAATCAAACTTGTTGATTTGCTCGGGAGTGGTTGAGAAGGCCCCGATCTACACTTCCACCAAGAGATTTTCGATTCCCCCACCTATCCCTAGCGGATCTTGGTACTCTTGGGTGTTTGAGCACCCTAGACGGTTGAGGTCACCATGGAGCCATTGTCCATTGTGGTGAAGCTTCGTGGTATTGTTGGGAGCCTCCGATTAAGTTGTTGAGTTTGCCCCAACCTTGTTTGTAAAGCTCCAGTCGCCGCCTTCAAGGGCACCAATAGTGGAATCACGGCATCTCGCATTGTGTGATGGCGTGAGGAGAATATGGTGGCCATAGTGGCTTCTTGGGGAGCACTGTGCCTCCACACCGCTCTAACGGAGACATACTTCCCTTTAAAAGGAAGGAACTTTGGTAACACATCCTCGTCTTCACCGGATCCACTCTTGGTTATTTCTTACCTTTATTTGTGCAAGCTCTTTAGTGTTACTTCTCTTGCTTGCTTGCTTGTTTTGTGTTATTGCATCATATAGGTTGCTCACCTAGTTGCACATCTAGATAACCTACTTTGACGCAAAGCTTAATTTGGTAAAGAAAAGTTAAAAATTGTTAGTTGCCTATTCACCCCCCTCTAGTCAACCATATTGATCCTTTCACAAGTGTATACATGAATTAAAGTAGACAAGATATAATAATGATATCCCAACAATAACATGTTCCAACAAGGAACAAACTCCAATCTTCACCTGCAACTAGCAACGCTATGAGAGGGGCTGAGCAAAGCGGTAACATAGCCAAACAACAGTTTGCTAGGACAAGGTGGGTTAGAGGTTTGCCATGGCAATATGGGAGGCATGATAAGCAAGTGGTAGGTATCGTAGCATAGGCATAGCAATAGAGCGAGCATCTAGCAAGCAAAGATAGAAGTGATTTCGAGGGTATGGTCATCTTGCCTGCAAAGTTCTCCGAGTTGACGTTAGCTTGATCCTCGTAAGCATACTCAACAGGTTCCTCGATCACGTACTCGTCTCCCGGCTCTACCCAAAGCAAGAACACAAGCAAAGGGAGACACAATCAAACACGTGCAATGCACAAACAACATGATGCAAAACACGGCATGATATGCGGGATGTGATATGCGATGCATATGCATGTTTCGGAAAGGAAAGATTGAATCAGGCCTCAACTTGGAAAAGCAAGAGTGCCACTGGAAAGAGGATTTGATTTCGATCGAAATCGATACAAAAATCACCGGAAACGGATGCACGGTTTGCAAATGGCAAGCAAAACAAATATGGCACCGGTCTGCGATTAACAGCACGAGGCCATCTAAATGCATCAAGAACAACAAGCTACTGCATTCTAACATAGCAACAAAATACATGGCAGTGATCCACTCAAGATGCTTGAAAAAATATGAACACTGAGCTACGGCTAATTCACTTAATAGCAGTTCAAACAAGCATGGCAAAATTGCAAAAGATATCGGGTTACAGACTTAGTGAAATAAACAACTTGTCAGGAATTTAACATCAGGAAGCAATGTTTAGAGCAAGATAAAAACATGCTATAGGAACATAACATGGCAAAGCAAGGCATGACACGAAGCTACTCAAATCATATAACAAAAGTCCCTTACTGACCATAAGCCAAAAGGGATCAGAAAATACAATGGCAACCATTTGAACATAGCAATTATCGTTAACAAGATTCACACTTAGTAGAAAACTGGAACATGGCAAAACAGATATTAAGTAGGCATGTTTACGAGATCGATGCACTCACCATAGGGCATTGCATGACAAACTAAGCATACACCCAGCAAGTAGACATGGCATAGAAGCTAAACATGGCAAGAACAACCTCATAACATGCAAGGACAAACTAGAACAACCTCGGCAAAAATGCTTAACACGTAAACATTCTGCCAGGAACATTTTATAGCAAAAGTAGAGCTCGATTGAGTCAAGCTACTGTGCTCCATAATTGCAAACAAAGACATGGATGGATAGAGCACAACAATATCTACAAAACATCCTTACTGATCATGCCCAAAAGAGGCATGGATCACTTTGTAGCAACATGAATACATGACATAAAAATATAGTCAGGAAAATGACTTAGAAGATTTCTAAGCCCTGAAATCAGCAACATTACGAGAGCTACTTTGCATGCTTGTGCTAGTCACCACAGAGATCACAAAAATACATGGCATACACCCCTGTAAATATGGCATGGCATACTTCAAAACTCATGTAGGGCTTAAGTTCATAAGAGGCACACATTAAACATGGCAAAAATGACAAAAGTCCAATCTCTGCTAAGAACCAGAAACTAACATTGCATAGCACTCTTGCAACAGCATTTAGGGAATCAAGATGAACTCAAATGAACATTGTGCAATGGGATGAAATGAACTCGTCGAGACGAACAATTTGATATGCTACACGCCCAAAACGGAGCCACGGATGCAGAGTTATGACATGATGAAATATGCTAAAAAATACTGAAACGGGGCAAAAGTCAACCTCTCTCCCAGATCTAGGGTTCATGCACACTCTTCGAGAATCGCCAGAAAAGGTTGCCGGAGGACTGCAGTCGGCCGGAGAGGGAAAAAGGGGGGCCGGATCCGGCGACGGGGATCTCGTTGGGGTGGTGAGGAGCTTGTCGGGGCGGTCGCCGGCGCCGTGCGGTGAGGGGCGCGGCGATGGCGCGGCAGGGCGGCCTCGGGCGGCGCGGTGAGGCCGACGCTGCTGCGGGCGGCGGCGCGCCACGTGGCGGCCCCCGGTTGGGCGTGGACGGCGGCAGTGAGGTGTCCGGCATGGACCGGACACGTCCGGCGTGCGGAGAGGAGCGGGGCAAGGGTTAGGGGTGGATTGACCCGGGATTTGGAATAGGACCTTTTTATAGGTAGAGGGAGCTAGGAGGCTCCAAATTGAGAACGGTTTGTGGCCACGTGATTGTGATCGAACGACCGAGATGATGGAGGGGGTTTAGGTGGGTTTTGGGCCACTTTGGAGGGGTGTTGGGCTGCAACACACACGAGGCCTTTATAGTTCCTCGATTAATCGTTGGAGTATCAAACGAAGTCCAAATGACACGAAACTTGTCAGGCGGTCTACGCTAGTAAACCAAGGCCGCTTGGCAAGTCTCGGTCCGATCCGAAAACGTTTAACCCCCGCACACAAAAAGAGGTAAAAGGGGACACGGGAGGACAAAGGAGCACCGGAATGCAAAACGGACAACGGGGAAAATGCTCGAATGCATTAGACGAACACGTATGCAAATGCAATGCACATGATGACATGATATGGGATGCATGACAAAGACAAAAACAACACGAAGAAAAAACCCGACAACGAGGAAATATCATAACTTAGTGCCGGAAATGGCAAGAGTTGGAATACAAATATGGCAGGTTACATACGGGGTGTTACAGGGGTACGGCTGCTTCGACGGCGGCCGGCGATGGTGGCTGCGGCGGCGCGGTGATGCCGCCGCGGCGCCGGGCGGCGAGGAGGAGAGCGGGCACGCGGGGTAGCGCACGGGTGGCGGTGGGCCCGATCTGGCCGCGGGGACCACCTGCTGGCCGGACGGGCCGTGCGGCGGAGGCGGCAAAGTGGGGCTCGGCCCGATGACGTTGCAGACGGTGATTGGAGGAGGCTGTCGGTGGCGAACGCGTCCGACCGGAGCGGACACGTCCGGCGGCGCGGGGGAGGTTGGATCTAGGGTTTGGGACAAAAATTTCGGGGAAGAGGACATATTTATAGATTCTGGGAGTTAGGAGAGTCCAAATGGAGTGCGGTTTTCGGCCATGCAATCGTGATCGAATGACCGAGAGGATGGATGGGGTTTGGATTGGTTTTGGGCCACTTTGGAGGGGTGTTGGGCTGCAACACATACGAGGCCTTTACGGTTCCTCGGTTAACTGTTGGAGTATGTAACGCCCCGAGACCGATGTGCCAGGTGTCTTCCAGTTATTCACTGTGGTTGCCTTGTCATTTCCGTGCGTGTCATGCATTTCATATTATGTCATCATGTGCATCGCATTTGCATATGTGTTCGTCTCATGCATCCGAGCATTTTCCCCGTTGTCCGTTTTGCATTCCGGCGCTTCTATGTCCTCCGGTGTCCCTTGGTACCTCTTTTTGTGTGTGGGTATTAAACGTTGTCGGATTGGACCGAGACTTGCCAAGCGGCCTTGGTTTACTATGGGGAGACCACTTGTCAAGTTTCGTGCCATTTGGACTTCGTTTGATACTCCAACGGTTAACCGAGGAACCGTAAAGGCCTCGTGTGTGTTGCAGCCCAACACCCCTCCAAAGTGGCCCAAAACCCACCTAAACCTCCTCCATCATCTCGGTCGTTCGATCACGGTCGCGTGGCCAAAAACCGCACCTCATTTGGAGTCTCCTAGCTCCCTCTACCAATAAATATGTGATCCCCTCTGAAATTCGCGCAGTCTAACCCTAGATCTCACCTCCCTTTGCGCCGCCGGACATGTCCGCCCGCCGGCGGACGCGTCCATCCCACCGCCACCTCACTCCGACAAATCAGGCGCCGCCACGTCATCACCGCCGCCCCCGCGCCCAATCCTGCAGTGCAACTTGTCACCGCCGGACCGCCTCCACCGCGCCAGGCCCTGCGGGCCCAGGTCTGGCCTGCCTGGCCTGGCCGCCGCCGCCGCGCCTCCCGCGCGAGACCGCGCGACGCGTTTGTCGTCTCCTCCACTTCCGGTCACCGGGCTCGCCGCCGCGCCTCCCGCTCTCCTCACCGGACCTTGCCGCACCTCTCCGGCGTCCGCTGCCTCACCGGCATCCGCGCCCCGCCGCCTCGCCGGCGCGACCTCGTCGGAGGCCGCGCGTCTGTCCTTGCTCGCCAGCGCCGCCACCGCAGCTAACCCCGTCGCCTTCCTCCGGCCCCGTCGCGTCGCCCTCGAGCTCACCGGAGTTCGATCTGGCCAGATCTAGACCGGGGTGGATGAGATCCACCCGTCCCGCGAACCAAACGCGCCCCTCCGTCCCGAATAGCGTCGTCCCGCACCGCGCCATCCCGCGTTGACTTTCTCCGAGGTCAAATTTCCTCCAAGTCCCCAGATCTGCATATTTTTATGCCATATCCATCGCATCATAACTTTGCACCCGTGTCTCCGTTTTGGACGTGTAGCATATCAAATTGTTCGTCTCGACGAGTACTTCATTTCATCTCATTGCATCATGTTCATTTGAGCTCATCTTGATGCCCTAAATGCTGTTGCAAGAGTGCTAGTTTCTGTTAGTTTCAGATCCTTATCAGTAATTGGACTTTTGTAATTTTTGCCATGATTGATGTGTGCCTCCTATGATCTTGAGCTCTACATGTGTTTTGAAGTATGCCATGCCATCTTTACAGGGGTGTATGCCATGTATTATTGTGATCTCTGTGGTGACTAGCACAAGCATGCAAAGTAGCTCTCATAATATTGCTGATTTCAGGGACTTAGAAATCTTCTAAGTCATTTTCCTGACTATATTTTTATGCCATGTATTCATATTGCTACAGAGTGATCCATGCCTCTTTTGGGCATGATCAGTAAGGATGTTTTGTAGATATTATTGTGCTATTTACATCCATGTCCTTGTTTGCAATTATGGAGCACCCTAGCTTTACTCAATCGAGCTCTACTTTTGCTATAAAATGTTCCTGGCAGATTGTTTACGTGTTAAGCAATTTTGCCGAGCTTGTTGTAGTTGATCCATGCATGCTATGTTGTTGTTCTTGCCATGTTTAGCTTCTATGTCATGTCTACTTGCTGGGTGTATGCTTAGTTTGTCATGCAGTGCCTTGTGGTGAGTGCATCGAGCTCGTAAACATGCCTACTTAATATCTGTTTTGCCATGTTCCAGTTTTCTTCTAAGTCTGAATCTGTTAACGTCAATTGCTATGTTCACATGGTTGCCATTGTATTTTCTGATCCCTTTTGGCTTATGGTCAGTAAGGGACTTTTGTTGTATGCTTTGAGTAGCTTCATACCATGCCTTGCTTTGCCATGATATGTTCCTTTAGCAAGTTGTTATCTTGCTCTAAACATTGCTTCCTGATGTTAAATTCCTGACATGTTATTATCTTTTGCACTATTGCCATGCTTGTTTGAACCTACTATGGAGTGAATTATCCGTAGCTCAGTGTTCATATTTTGTCAAGCATCTTGAGTGGATCCCTGCCATGTGCTTTGTTGTTATGTTAGAGTGCAGTAGCTTGTTGTTCTTGATGCATTTAGATGGCTCGTGCTGTTAATCGCAGATCGGTGCCATATTTGTTTTGGTTGTCATTTCCAAACCGTGCATCCGATTCCGGTGATCTTTATATCGATTTCGACCGAAATCAACTCCTCTTCCCAGTGGCACTCTTGGTTTTCCAAGTTGAGGCCTGGTTAAGTCTTTCCTTTCCAAATCATGCATATGCATCGCAAATCACATCCCGTATATCATGCCATGTTTTGCATCATGTTGCTTGTGCATTGCACATGGTTGATTGTGTCTCCCTTTGGTTGTGTTCTTGATTTGTGTAGAGCCGGGAGACGAGTACGTAATTGAGGAACCTGTTGAGTTCGCATTTGAGGTTCAAAAGCTTTCGTCAACTCGGATAACTTTGTAGGCAAGATGACCATACCCTCGAAATCACTTCTATCTTTGCTTGCTAGATGCTCGCTCTATTGCTATGCCTATGCTACGATACCTACCACTTGCTTATCATTCCTCCCATATTGGCATGTCAAGCCTCTAACCCACCTTGTCCTAGCAAACCATTGTTTGGCTATGTTACCGCTTTGCTCAGCCCCTCTTATACGTTGTTAGTTGCAGGTGAAGATTGGAGTTCGTTCCATGTTGGAACATGGTTATTGTTGGGATATCACAATGTCTATTATTTAATTAATGCATCTATATACTTGGTAAAGGGTGGAAGGCTCGGCCATATGCCTGGTGTGTTTGTTCCACTCTTGCCACCCTAGTTTCTGTCATACCAGTGTTATGTTCCTTGATTTTGCGTTCCTTACACGGTTGGGTTATAATGGGAACCCCTTGACAGTTCGCCTTGAATAAAACTCCTCCAGCAAGGCCCGACATTGGTTTTACCATTTGCCACCTAGCCTTTTTTTCCCTTGGGTCGGCCAACCAAGGGTTATCTTTATTTTAACCCCCCCCCCCCCGGGGCTAGTGCTTCTCTAAGTGTTGGTCCAACCTGAGCGATGTTCGGCGCCCCCTGGGCAACCAGGGTTTATGCCAACCCGATGTCTTGCTCATCCGGTGTGCCTTGAGAACGAGATATGTGCAGCTCCTATCAGGATTTGTCCGCACATCTAGGTGGCTTTGCTGGTCTTGTTTTACCATTGTCGAAATGTCTTGTAACCTAGATTCCGAGCCTGATCGGGTCTTCCTGGCAGAAGGAATATCCTTCATTGACCGTGAGAGCTTGTGATGGGCTAAGTTGGCACACCCCTGCAGGGATTTGAACTTTCGAAAGCCGTGCCCGCGGTTATGGGCAGATAGGAATTTGTTAATGTCCGGTTGTAGAAAACATGAAACTTAACTTAATTAAAATGGATCAACAACGTGTGTAGCCGTGATGGTCACTTTCCGGCAGAGTTCGGGAAGTGAACACGGTGTTGGAGTTATGCTTGACGTAGGTTGTTCTAGGATCACTTCTTGATCATAGTTTCTCAACCGTGCCTTGCCTTCTCTTCTCGCTCTCTTTTGCGTATGTTAGCCACCATATATGCTAGTGCTTGCTGCAGCTCCTCCTCATACCTTTTCCCTACCTATAAGCTTTAATAGTCTTGATCGCGAGGGTGTGATATTGCTGAGTCCCCGTGACTCACAGACACTTCCAAAACCAGTTTGCAGGTGCCGATGATATCGTGCAGGTGACGCAACCAAGCTCAACAAGGAGCTCGATGAAGATCTCGTTCATTGTGTTGTTTCATTTCAGTTGATCAGTAGTGGAGCCCAGTTGGGGCGATCGGGGATCTGTAGCATTAGGGGTGGTCTTCTTTTATTTTGGTACCGTAGTCAGACCTTGTATGTATCTGGATGATGTAATGTTATATTCATGTATTGTGTGAAGTGGCGATTGTAAGCCAACTATGTACCATTTTCCTTATTCATTACATGGGTTGTGTGAAGATTACCTCTCTTGCAACATTGCTTACAATGCGGTTATGCCTCTAAGTCGTGCTTCGACACGTGGGAGATATAGCCGCATCGTGGGCGTTACAGAGTATCAAACAAAGTCCAAATGGCACGTGATACGTCCATTTTGCATCATGCTTTTATATCGATATTTATTGCATTATGGGCTGTTATTTCACATTATGTCACAATACTTATGGCTATTCTCTCTTATTTTACAAGGTTTACATAAGGAGGGAGAATACCGGCAGCTGGAATTCTGGGTTGGAAAAGAAGAAAATATTAGAGACCTATTCTGCACATCTCCAAAAGTCCTGAAACTCCACGGAACACCTTATAATGAATAATGAAAAATCCTCGCCAAACATGAAGACCAGGGGGGCCACACCCTGTCCACGAGGGTGGGGGCGCGCCCCCCCTAGGCCGCGCCCCCCTACCTCGTGGGCCCCCTGGTGGCTCTCCGATGACCATCTTCTGCTAAATTAAGTCTTTCGTCGAGAAAAAAAAAAGAGGGAACCTTTCGGGACGAAACTCCACCGCCACGAGGCGGAACCTTGGCAGATCCAATCTAGAGCTCGGCAGAGCTGTTCTTCCGGGGAAACTTCGCTCCCGGAGGGGGAAATCATCGTCATCATCATCACCAACGCTCCTCTCATCGGGAGAGGGCAATCTCCATCAACATCTTCACCAGCACCATCTCATCTCCAAACCCTAGTTCATCTCTTTTATCCAATTCTTGTCTCCAAGTCCGGGATTGGTGCTAGTAGGTTGCTAGTAGTGTTGATTACTCCTTGTCGTTGATGCTAGTTGGTTTATTTGGTGGAAGATCATATGTTCAGATCCTATATGCATATTAATACCCCTCTGATTATGAACATGTTTATGCTTTGTGAGTAGTTATGTTTGTTCCCGAGGATAAGGGAGAAGTCTTGCTATTAGTAGTCATGTGAATTTGGTATTCGTTCGATATTTTGATGAGATGTATGTTGTCTAGCCTCTAGTGGTGTTATGTGAACGTCGACTACATAACACTTCACCATTATTTGGGCCTAGAGGAAGGCATTGGGAAGTAATAAGCAGATGATGGGTTGCTAGAGTGACAGAAGCTTAAACCCTAGTTTATGCGTTGCTTCGTAAGGGGCTGATTTGGATCCATATGTTTCATGCTATGGTTAGGTTTACCTTAATACTTTTGTTGTAGTTGAGGATGGTTTCAATAGAGGTTAATCATAAGTGGGATGTTTGTTCAAGTAAGAACAACACCCAAGCACCGGTCCACCCACATATCAAATTATCAAAGTACCGAACGCGGATCATACGAACGTGATGAAAACTAGCTTGACGATATTCCCATGTGTCCTCGGGAGCATTTTTCCTTATATAAGAGTTTGTCCAGGCTTGTCCTTTACTACAAAAAGGATTGGGCCACCTTGCTACACTTTATTTACTTTTGTTACTTGTTGCTCGTTACAAATTATCTTATCATAAAACTATCTGTTACCACTTATTTTAGTACTTGCGGAGAATACCTTGCTGAAAACCGCTTATCATTTCCTTCTGCTCCTCGTTGGGTTCGACACTCTTACTTATCGAAAGGACTACAATAGATCCCCTATACTTGTGGGTCATCAGCATGAAACTTGACAGGCGGTCTACCGGTAGTAAACCAAGGCCGCTTGGCAAGTCTCGGTCCAATCCGAGAACGTTTAACACCCGCACACGAAAAGAGGCAAAAGGGGACACCAGAGGACGTAGGAGTGCCGTTATGCAAAACGGACAACGAGGAAAATGCTCGGATGCATGAGACGAATACGTATGCAAATGCGATGCACATGATGACATGATATGAAATGCATGGCATGGACAAAAGGCAAAATGAAGACATAACCCGAACATGAGGGAATATCATAACTTAGAGCCGGAAATGTCAAGAGTTGGAATACAAATATGGCAAGTTACATACGGGGCGTTACAGTTACCTATAATTTCAGTGCTTGTAGAGAATAACTTGCTGAAAACCGCTTATCATTTCCTTCTGCTCCTCGTTGGGTTCGACACTCTTACTTATTGAAAGGACTACGATAGATCCCCTATACTTGTGGGTCATCGCTTCTTTTAATTGCGGTTCGACTGACCCTGAATTGAAATCCAGGCGGGCTACTGACCTCTAGCAAAGGTGAAATATTAAAGGGAGGAAACGTTGTGTATTTAGTATCATGAAGAAGATCCAGTAAGAAGCACTCAACTAGTTTCTTTCGTGGGATGAATACGGTGTGAGCAGAGACATAAGGTTTGCATGAATAAGGGAAGAGCAGTACCTCTTTCTGCTGGTAGTGCTGTGTCCTCCTTCTGTTTTTCCAACGATCTTCTTGTGGTTCGCTGGAAATAAGAAGTTGTGGAGGACGGTGGAGCCTTGGACGAACCCGTGTCCAAGTTGTTGAGAGTGGTGAGGTGGCCGTCTGTCGGTGGCGGGGAACCAAATCCGAGGCAGCGAATGACGGTGTAGCGGGAACAGCTCCGGTGCGGTGGACGGTTGCGACAGTGGAGCGGCAGCAATGAGGCACAAGATGGCGTGGTCGGAGTGGTTCTGGTACGGCGCACGTCAGTGCCGACGTCGTGGAGGCAGCTCTACCTCAGCTTCAGCTGCTAAGTCCTTGAGGGTGTTGCGGTTGCGGTTGCGTTGGACGACGACGTCGGGGTACCGACTTCGGCGTGATGGAGGAGGGTGGCGGTGGATTGGGCGCTATGGGGTGGAGGACGGAGGAGGCTGGGGTTTCATGGCTGGTGGAGAGGGCGTTTTGGCGCCCACTGAGTATGAATGGGGAAACAGAGGGAGGCGGGGAACTAAGGGGGAACAATGTTTCGGTTTGGGACGCGCTTGTTTGAAATTTGGGGAAAGTTACAAACTTTGCCCCCATCTAAAATTTCGGACATATTGCGGGTTGGGGGTAGGACAGTAATCTCAGGTGTCCCAAATGTGGGTGGGATAGATTTCGGCCGAGCGCATGGGTGTTTAGGCACCCATGGCGTATGAATGCTTCTGGATGCGGTTGAGACTGGCGTCTTGGTGAAGTTACAAACCTACCCTAGTTTAGACCTTTGGACATCGGGTTGATAGGCTACATGGGCCAGAGTCAGGACAGTAATTTCCTACCACCAAACATTAGTCTCGCGCGGTTTCAGGTGACCAGAGGCCTATTTGGCGCTTCATTCAATATTTGGGAGCAGAAGCATTAACGTTTTCGGTTCTCTTGAATTGAACTTTCAGGATTTGTCAACTTCACAAATCTTTACTCTTGAAAATCCTAAAGCTACGATTATTTTGGAATGTAGGGGGTACATTTGAATATACATTGTACACGAGTATATATTAAAAAATATGCAACTTACCTCCGTTCATGCATGGTTCCAGATATTATCTCCTTGGTTGCAAAAAAAATTTAGACATGCGTATGAATATATATATATATATCATGTTCAAACGCACAACAAAGATTGATGCCCCCTTTTACATCTGATTTACAAATGCCATTATCTCAGGTTCAAATAGATGAATCAACTTCCTATGAATTCGAATCTTTGAAACCCCCTTTATGTTGAATTCGACATGTATTCTATTTTGTAGCTAGCAATTTGGAATGTATACATGCAAGTGACAAATGTATAAAGTGCTTCACACTAACAACATGGAGTGCACTAATTAATGTTGATATATGAATTGCAAAAGCATCCATTGCCTATATTTCAAACCGCTCTCACTCTATGGATCGATAATATGAAATAAACACATGCACATGCTAGAATTCAATAGAGTATGGGTGTCTGATAGACCGATTTTCGTCCATACGCAATTTGCAAAATTCATGATCTCATCCAAAAATAATAATGCCATTTATATTTTAATTTAATGCATAGAACCGCCTTTTACACGGAGATGCACTATGCCTCGGCCAGTTCTCACAAATGCGCTATATATCTCTCTATCTACCGCATAAGTGCACACACTTTATATGCATCGGCATTTCTCTTTCACGCATGCTCACAATCTCTCTCAGGGTGTCGGGGAGTCTCACGCACATGCTCTCTCTGTATCTCTCTCTCTCTCTCTCTCTCTCTCTCTCTCTCTCTCTCTCTCTCTCTCTCTCTCTTTCTGACTACTATGTACCACTCTTTTCACTAATCTTAGTTGGAAAACACTATTTCTCTCACATGCATATATACACACGCACGGTCTCTACTAGCCCTCTATACGCACATATATGTGCCTACGTGTCTCCCGCGCGCACATTATCTTTAGGCCTCTCTCACATACATTGCCCCCCCAGACACACCTCTCTCTTAGTAGTTGGCAGATATGCTTCCATCATATCATTCGGTAGGATATCCCTGACTGTTAGTCTGGATGGTAATACGAGGCAAAGTTTTACCCTAGTTCAGACCCTTGCAGTTGAGGAAAAATCCTACTCCTGGTACTGTATATTAGTGATAGGGGTCTGTACAAAGTACACGTGAATACCAGGCATTGTGCGTGTGTGTATACTATCGACGAACTAGCCCCCAAGCTTCTATAACATACTGGGGGGGCCTAGGGTTACAAATCATATATAGTCGGCTTATCACCAGTGGGGATAGAGTCCTCCGCGACTCTGGTAGCTAGCTTCATGTTGTACGCCGAGTCCTCCACATGGGTCTTCGTATTACGCGTCTCGCTCCAACCTATGTGGCGCAGGATGGAACCGACCCATGAGTCCTCATGTTGACCCACCACAACTAGAAATGATGTGCCCACCACACCACACAAACAATCGGCCACTAAGAAAATAAGCATATACAATAGTACAATGTTATACATGAAAGTTAATTGCATGGTGCATCCAAAAATATTTGTTCTGCATTGTGAATGTTTATATATTCTCCTAAAATATTAGTCACGGGAAAGAGAAACGAAGGGCATATCTCTCCTTGTCTCCACCGGACACCACCTCTTTCTACACCACTTTCACGTATGCACACAAACTATCTCTCGGCCCTCTAAAAGTATGCATGCCCACGACACATTCACACATGACGGTCACTGTATTTAAAGCTAAAGCACTATACGGTCGCTGGACTTTAGAATATGCTCGTTACGGTCACCTATACATTCTCATGGTGATCATACGGTATCTAGCTCACGATACGTCTCCGTATTTTCTTGATGACACTAACGGACTTTGCATTTGATGCGTGCTTCGTATTTTGTTGATGACACTTACGGTCATTGTATTTGAAGCGAAAGCACGATATGGTCACTGGACTTCAGAACAAGCTCATCACAGTCACCACATACATTTTGTCGTGCTAACCAACATGTGGTTGGATGGTTAGGAGGACAGTGGTTTCTCGAGCCCACCAGGGTTAAAGTCCCGATGCTCGCATTTATCCTGGGTTAATTTCAGTATTTTCCAGCGATGTGCGTTCAGTGGGAGGAGACGTTCCACTCGACTACGAGGCACCTATGGTGACTTCGTAAATCTCAAGATCATATGCTGGCTCACTCTCTCGAAGGTGCTCATAGGGGTAGGGTCTGCGTGTGTGCGCTTATAGCGGTGAGTGCTTGCGCGTATATGTGAGCCCTTGCGTCTGTACCGTGTTAAAAAATACATGTCATGATTATACGGTCACTGGCTCACCCGTACAACTCCGTATTTTGTTGATGACACAATCAATTGACCAATCAAACGTTCCACGTGGCGCAACTAGTGTTGCACCATCGGGCACGCAACCGTGGGGCCCACCTGTCAGCCCGTATATGAAAGAAAGAAATGGTAGTTTGAGTCTGTATTGTGTTAATAAAATAAGTTTTAGGGTGATCATACTGTCACTGGCTCACCATACAGCTCCGTAATTTGTTGATGACACGATCAATTGACCAGTCAAATGGTCCACATTCAGCAGCGCACATTACCATAGGGCCCACCCGTCAGCGCGTATATGAAGGAAAGAAATGGTAATAAATTAGTGGTCGGTGGGTACTCAAAGTCGTGAGACCTATGGTTAGCAGTCGCTGGCGGTGGGGTGGGGATCGTCGGAGAAAAATCTCGGCGCGGGTGGGGGGCTAGAGGGATGGCCGGTGCGGCGGCACACCGGCGGTGGGGAGTGGTTTCGGGGCAAGCAGCATGGCGGCACGGGCCGGCCATGGGCGGTGTGGGCCGGCGGTTAGGCCGATGGTGGCTGGCAGCTCAGGGGGGTGGAGTTTGATTATAAACTTCAGGCCCTTGATTTCATATCCAACGGCTGGAAAATCTAATGACCAGAGATGAAAAAGTCAGTCGACTGACGTGTAGCCTCGCCCCACACGTACACATGCACACACACAAAACACGCACGCATGCAGGCATGCAACACTGACACATACACATAACGAACACACGCACGCATGCAGGCGTGCAATACTGACACGTACACATGCACTCACGAACATGCGCACGTACACACACATGCATGCAACACTGAAATGTACCCTTGCACGCACGCAACACTCGCACGCCTGCATGCACACAACACAAGACGCAACACACGCTCAACCTATACGTGCATGCACCCTTTGTTAAGGACATGGGTTGTTACAGGTATTGATCAATCTTATCTGTGATAAGCAAAACATTGATGTTTGCAGCGGTCTTTATGAATCACAACGTATCGAATGGGCTATCAACATAGTAGGCGTATCTACATGAAAAGGATGACGTCACACTCAAGGAACAATCATCGATTTATGAAATGCCCGCTTCTGACCGCCTTGGCCCACCAAAGGTTCCACTGTTGTGCACTGCCTGCGTTGGGTCACTGACATGCAGGCCATGTACCCAAAGATCCCATACGTCAGTGGAAGAATGGCGCGGTGTCCTCATTAGAGTCGAGGGCGTCACTCGCTGCATGCCCGGCTGAACACGCCTCCTTGCCGCATTCAAACGACTCCATGAAACCCGCCCGTGTGAAAGCCGAGAAACCCACTCTAGACACACGTCCGTTCATGACCGGGCCGACATTAAATGCAACGCCGGCCGAGCTCCTCCCATCTGCCTTCTAATTAATCTCCTATTTAAATGAGGCCAAATGCTGGCCAAGAATCGCACACCTCCGCCACTCCCCTATCTCCTCCTTCACCATTTTGTCCACTCTTACAATGGCTTACAAAGAGTAGTTATTCCGCACAAGCCATTTTTCTAGGTTTGTATCTCTCACACACACCCACGTAGGTGGGGGATGTGCACGAAGAGAAGAGGTGCACGCACGGCACATGTACTCCCGTCTCTTTCCCAACCACACTCGCGTGGGTACACGGTGGAGCTCATTTTTGTACGCAAAGGTAGCCCACGTGGTAATTTGAGACGTGTACTGGTTGTTCACTAGATGGAGGGAGGATCGTCTACCATGGGTGAACAAACAAATTGCAACTTGACGCGTTGTAATGCCCTCGATGCGGCTATAGCTCCCACGTGTCGAGGCACGACTTAGAGACATAACCGCATTGAAAGCAATGTCGCAAGTCAGGCAATCTTTACAACATCCCATGTAATATATAATAAAAGGGGGAGATACATAGTTGGCTTACACTCGCCACGTCACATCAAAGTACATAAATAACATCCATCATACAAACACTCATGGCCTGACTACGGCGCCAAAATAGAAGAGAACCCAACATGCGACAAGGCCCTGAATCGAACCCCAACTAGTCACCACTACTGATCATCAGGAAAAGACACGTAGTAACGCTAAGAGTCCTCATTGAACTCCCACTTGAGCTCGTACTCGTCACCTGGAGCGGAATCACCTGGACCTGCATCTGGAGTTATAGTATCTGTGAGCCACGGGGACTCAGCAATCTCGCACCCTCGCGATCAAGACTATTTAAGCTTATAGGCAGGGTAAGGCAATTATATGTGGAGCTGCAGCAAGCGACTAGCATATATGGTGGCTAACTTATTCGCCAAAGAGAGCGAGAAGAGGAGGCAAAGCACGAGCGAGAAGCTAGAGGAACAACCTGCGCAAGCATTACCCCAACACCGTGTCCACTTCCCGGACTCCGCCGAGAAGAGGCCATCACGGTAACACACTCAGTTGATTCATTTTAATTAATTAAGGTTCAAGTTATCTACAATCGGACATTAACAAATTCCCATCTGCCCATAACCACGGGCACGGCTTTCGAAAGTTCAATCCCTGCAGGGGAGTCCCAACTTAGCCCATGACAAACTCTCACGGTCAACGAAGGAATAGACCTCCTCCCAAGATGTTTCGATCAGACTCGGTATCTCGGTAACTCAAGACACTTCGCAGGTTAAAACAAGACCAGCAACACCGCCTGAATGTGCCGACAAATCCCGATAGGAGCTGCACATATCTCTTTCTCAGGGCACACTCAGATGAGCGCTCCATACAACTAAAACCAAACCTCGAGTTTCCCCGAGGGGGCGCTGCACAGGACTCTAGTTTGGACCAACACTCAGAGGAGCACTGGCCCGGGGGGGGGGTTAAAAATAAGATGACCCTTGAGTCTGCAGAAGCCAAGGGAAAGAAAAAGGCTAGGTGGCAAATGGTAAGACCAATGTTGGGCATTGCTGGAAAAGCTTTAATCAAGGCGAACTATCAAGGGGTTCCCATTATAACCCAACCGCGTAAGGAACACAAAATCCGGGAACATAACACCGATATGACGGAAAACTAGGGCGGCAAGAGTGGAACAAAACACTAGGCGAGAGGCTGAGCCTTCCAACCTTTACCAAGTATATAGATGCATTAAGATAACATAGCAATATAATGATATCCCAACAAGTAAATAAAAGATATTCCCACAAGGAACGGCCTCCAATCTTCACCTGCAACTAGCAACGCTATAAGAGGGGCTGAGCAAAGCGGTAACATAGCCAATCAACGGTTTGCTAGGACAAGGTGGATTAGAGGTTGACATGGCAATTGGGAGGCTGACAAGCAAAAGGTAGGCATCGTAGCATTGGCATAGCAAAAGAGCGAGCAAACTAGCATAGCAAAGATAGTAGTGATTTCGAGGGTATGATCATCTTGCCTGCACAGTTGTCAGAGTTGACTGGATCCTCACAAGCAAACTCAACAGGCTCCTCGGTAGCGAACTCGTCTCCCGGCTCTATCCAAACAAGACAAACAAACAACAAGGATACAATCAACCACGTGCAAGACCAAGCAATATGATGAAATGATGATATGCTATGCGGGATGCGATGCGAGATGCAAAATGCAAGATATGATAGGAAAAGCATGAACCTGGCTTCAACATGGAATTCCAAGGGTGCCACTGGAAAGATGAGATGAAATCTCTTGAAAACGATATAAAGGACATCGGAATCGGAGTTACGGTTTGGAAATGGCAAGCGTTTAAAAAATGACACTGGTCTGCAATTTACAGCAAGTAGGCATCTAAATGCAACGAAATGAACATGCTACAGCCACCAAACATGACAACAAAATACATGGCAGGGATGTACACAAGATGCTTAACAAAAGACTAGCACTGAGCTATGGCCAATTCATCCAATATGAGGTTCAAACAAGCATGGCAAAAACGCAAATGCAAAACAGATTCCAGACTTAGTGAAATTAACACTGGTCTGAAATTTCAGATCACAAAGCCCTCTTCGGAGCAGAAAAACAACATGACACATGACCCGATTAAGACAAGTAAGAACATGGAATGGAGCTACTCAACAAGCTTAACAAAAGTCCCAAAGTGACCTGGAGCCAAAAGGGATCACACAATATACTAACGGGCTCACGAACATAGCAAAAACATAATCAGTTTTCAGACTTGGTCAAAACTGAGACATGCTGAAATATAACTCACGAAGGCATGTAAACGAGCTCGATGCACTCACTACAGTGCAAGTCATGTAAAGGCAAGCATACATCCATTAAGAAGGCACAAAATTCTATCTAGACATGGCAAGAACAATGGCATAGCATGCATGGATCAACTATAACAACCCCGGCAAAATCGCAAATGAGTTGACGATCTGCCCAGATTCACCACGAAGCAAAAGTAGAGCTCGATTGACTCAAGCTAGGGTGCTCCATAATTGCAAACAAAGACATGTATGGATAGAGCATAACCTGATTAACAAAACTCATTTACTGATCATCCTCAAAAGAGGCACGGATCACTTGGAAACAAGCTGAACATATGGCATCATGAACTAAAATATCCCAGACTTAGTGAAAATAACTGTCTCTGAAAACAGATTTACCGGGTGCCTTACTTTGCAAGCTTGCACAAGTCACCACACACATCCTAAAAATGCATGGGTTGCACCTCTGGAAAGAAGACAAAAAGCTTAACAAAACATATGAAGGACTCACAGGCATAGCATGCACACAATAATCATGGCAAAAATGACAAAAGTCTAAGATGAACTAGCAGATCTGACAACTAACTCACGAAGGCATCTTCTAATAGCATTTTGGGCATCAAGATGAGCTCCAATGAAAATGATGCAATGGAATGAAATGATGTAATCGTCGAGGCGAACATTTTGATATACTATATGCCCAAATCGGAGCTACGGATGCAAAGTTACAAGGCCTTGAACAGGAGCATATGGAGTAAAAATTCTGAGGACTTAGTAAAAAAAAGAGGGGTCAACCCTAGTCTCTTCTCAGATCCAGATCGGGGCGCGGTTCCCGAGGCGGCAGCGGCACTGCAGCTGACGGCGGCGGCGGGCGCGGGCGGAGCGGCCGGCGACGAGACGGCCGGCGGAGGCGGGGGGTCCGACCACGGCGGCGA
>NC_041380.1:301881087-301884906 GCF_002162155.2 Triticum dicoccoides | reverse complement strand
GCTCGCGGGCGAGAGGAGGCGGGCGACCCCGGGCGGCGGCGGCTGGCGATGGGCTCGCGGGGGCCCCTCCTGGGCCTCCCGGGCCGGTGGCGGCGGCGGAGCTGGGGTGCCACGTGGCGATGCCCGGTTGGGCGCGGGCAGCGGCGGACGCTGTCCGGCCGGGGGCGGACACGTCCGTCGGTGCGGGGATCCTTTTTTTTGGCTAGGGATTCGGGGAGGAAGAAGAGATCCGAAAACGGGGGGCTATAAATAGGCATAGAGGGAGCTAGGAGAATCCAAATGAGGTGCAGTTTTCGGCCACGCGATCATGATTGAACGCTCTAGGACATGAAGCAGAGTTTGGTGGGTTTTGGGCCAAAATGGAGGGGTGTTGGGCTGCAACACACACGAGGCCTTTTCGGTCCCTCGGTTAACCGTTGGAGTATCAAACGAAGTCCAAATGATACGAAACTTGATAGGCGGTCTACCGGTAGTAAACCAAGGCCGCTTGGCAAGTCTCGGTCCAATCCGGAAATGTTTAGTCCCCACACACGAAAGAAAGCTAGAAATGACCACCGGAGGAGAACGGAGCGCCGGAATGCAAAACGGACAACGGGAAAATGCTCGGATGCATGAGACGAACACGTATGCAAATGCAATGCACATGATGACATGATATGAGATGCATGACAAAGAAAACAACCCACGGAGACAAAGACCCGAACCTGAGAAATAAATATAACTTAACGCCGGAAACGGCAAGAGTTGGAGTACAAATAGGGAAGGTTACATCTGGGGTGTTACACGCGTTATGCTAAAATAGAGGCAAACCATGTGGGGCCTACCTTAGAGGCAAGGCTCTATACACTGGAGTACTTTTGATGTGTCCCATCAACTCGTAGAACGAGGAGAAGCTTGCTTAGTATGCCGTCTCCCCCGCCCACAGGCGCGGTGGCTCGCAGGATGAGGTGAAGCTTGCTTACTAGTAGTAGTATTGTACGCCTTACGCCCGCTCCCTCGCCCACGCGCGCGGTGGCTCGCAGGACGAGGAGAAAATTTTACTACTCCCTCCGTTTACTCCTCGTGCCTACTAGCTTGGTTAGAGAGATTATCATATTGTTTGGAATATATATGTCCTTTAGTACTCCCTCCATTTACTTACAAGGCCACTATAAAAAATACATTTTGCATCTATACAAGGACACATATAGTAATCGAGACAAAAGTTACTACTCCCTCCTTTTCAGTTTATGGCTCAATTTCAAAATCTCTCCAACCGAGGTAGACAGTGAGTGGTTGAATTAATTTCGTACTCCTAGTTTGCACAAGTAATTAGTACGCTCATTTTTCTCAAGAAGTTATGTTTATCGAGGCATTAATTAGAACGAATGCATGAATGACCACTAAATTTCCATGAACTTCTACATGCATTGGTGAGTTTTCTCTTGACATTGCTTGCATCGGGTGATCTAACGCACCTCGAAATCCAACATGTGATGGTACTACTACTAGCAGTACACTTTAGACTTATAAAACGGAAAAATGAATGTTTTTTAGATGAGCCCTATAAACCCTAGTGGGTACGTACTCCGTAAAATCAGATTTTCCCAAAACTAAGTCGCTCAACCTTTATTTGCTTGTTTCCCTTCCCGCCTCCTTGCCTCGAACAGACTATGCCAAACTCCCCTGCCAGCCGCGCGGGAAAAGACCCGCCCTCACCTTTTTTAGTCCGGGTTTGTATCGATGGATCGCGCGAAGCAGCAAAAACCCAAGCCGTGTCTTGTACTCCTCCGTCGATGCTCACTTTCATTAATTATGTACTTCCTGTCGCCGACATGTGGGACATATAGCAACCGGGTCGACGTGTCAAGCACCAAATTACAGTGCAGAACAGCAGGGGGACGCACCCCAGTCGTACCGCCCCAGCAGTAGTAGTAATGAGCAATGAGACGTCAAATCACAATGCCGCACCTTCCCAGACAGGCGAAGCAACCATTATTTCACACTTCGGTTCGCCATCATCTCAAACCACGTAGTATTGCTTCTACCTCAAGAGGGACACGCGCATCACCTTGGTACATCATGAAACGTGGGACCAAATGACAGGCCATGCTCCCCCGCCGATCGCTCGGTAAAATCACCTCATTTTTACTACTACACTTCCTCTGTATCGGTTTACATAGCATGCACGTCATTCTACGTTGAGAATTTAACTGGCTATATGTGTGATGAACAGTATATGTTTATAAACTACATCCTCTTAATAATCCAATGATATAATTTTTGTGACATAGTAACTCATATTTAGTTAGTCAAATGGATGACCTAGAACTATGTGCACGCCCTATAAACTGAGACGCCTAAAAAACGAGACGGAGAGGGTAGTTCAGTACGTATCTTTTTAGATCAATATAGTCGGGATTCACCAAGGAGCAAAACCAAGTGGTAGGCCGCACCTATCATGTTGGCATAGTAACTCAAGCAGGGTCAGTCCGCACACGAAATGGCGACACACTTAACAGGACCCCTTTGGCCGACATGTGGCTCATCCACCATCTTGTTCCACGTGCGATGCATCAAATTACAGTTTGGAGCAGCGGTTGGAATCGGAGGCACCCCGGTCGTAGCACCGCAATAGTAGAGAATGAGCGATGAGGGGTCAAATCACAAAGCCCCACCTCTCCCGCATTAATAAGCTGGACGGATGAACCAACCATCATTTCACTCTAGGGCGCAAGAGCATAAAGAAAAGAGAAAATCAATGATGCGGGTGGCAGCTACCTAGGGCACCCTAGGGTAGGGGTCTCCACTACAGATCATTTTTTTTGAAAGCGCCTCCACTACAAATCAGCTTCTCCCTCGTCCTCTTGAAGAAAACTGATGATGCGTGCGGCGGTAGGGTTTGTAGGAGTACTACTACGGTGTGCGGGGCCATGTCGTCATAAACGGGAGAGGGATTGAGTTCGAGTCGATGCCTTAAAATATGTGTGGGCCGCTTGGTTTTAGGGAAACGAGGCAGCATTTTGGGTTCGGGGACTAGTGGAGATATAGTACGTACAAAAAATTGTGGACGTAGGTTCGACCGAAAGGCAATGATGCATGGGCCCTGCATTTTGACATAAGTGGGGCCGCGTGAAATTTTCTACTCTACTCAAAACTAGTAAGGTACACATGCATTGAACGCATGAGATTTCGAAACCAAATTATGAATAAATACACACTATATGTAACATCCCAAATTTTCAATTTAGAATGTTATACATAGATCATTCTTTCATATTATATTTTATTGCATTTCGTCTCGCGATCCTCGAAAATCCTGAGCAACTCAAGGACCCTCGGGGAGAGTTGGGGATTTCCCGGTTTTCAAATTTGATTATTATGAAATATTGAAACAAGGATTTTTGGTTTTAATTATTTTTCTCTCCGAAAATATTTCATATTAAAATATATGAGAGAAGATAATATGACTTCTCCAAAATAATTGAAATATTGGAGGAAAAATATTAAAATCAAATATCTGTTTTTATTTGGAGTTTATTGCAATTTTGTTTGCATTAGAAAAATTGCATGTTTTCAAAATTGCATTTTAGGGCCAAGAAAATGTTCATCTCGTTCTAAATTTTTTATTTAGACGGTGAATTTTTTTGGCATTTTTAGATTTTTATTTTATTTTCTAGGATTTTTTTTCTGTTCGGCGCAATTGTTTTAAAAAAAATCTTCGGGCCGACTGGGCCGAAACCCAGCCGGGCCGGCCCATCTCCCGCGCCGCCGCCGCCGACTCAAATAGGAGTCCGAGCCGGACTCCTCCTCCACCGCCGCCTTGCCCCTCCTCCAAGC
>NC_041380.1:301872214-301881002 GCF_002162155.2 Triticum dicoccoides | reverse complement strand
GCAGCCCGCCTCCCGAGCCTCGCCTTGCCGCCTCGCCCCGCCGGAGCCCCGCATCACGCCGGACCCGACGAGGTAGCCGTTCGCCGCCGTTCTTTTTAAGAAAAACCGATTCAGTTTTTTTAAACCTAGTTCATTTTTTTGTTCGGTTCGCTGGTTTTACCCGGTTCTTCTCTTTAGCGGACGTTCATCCGTATGTTTGTTTAAACGAACGGTTTTCGCTTGTTAGTTACAGACAACGAACGCTCGTTCATTAGCCTGTTCGTCAGTTTTCTTTTATGGGATTTTTCCGCGATTATTTCTGATCGCGATCTCTGATCCGATTTTCGTTTCAGTTTATCTTTTCGCTCGTTTATCGGAATCAGGCGATTCAAGCGCCTAGATCTTCGTCTCAAGACCTTCTTTCTGTTTAATCAACTTAAACAAGATTTTGCTACTGTAAAATTTGACCTTAGTCCAGATTAGTAAATGGATCTTGTTTTCTTTCGCCGTTTGAGTTTCGTTGCTCCGTTTGATTTGATTCTTTTTGCAAACCGGAGTTCTGAAGTTGAACTTTCTGGTTAGATCTTCTTATTTGAGATTTACCCGTGCTTCTTTGCTTGATTGCTTATGTATGCCATTGTTTGTTTGCGATAGAATTCCTGGAGTGCGAAGCGTGTTATTTGGAGTCCCTAGGTTTCGCGGATCGTCAGCAAGGCAAGTAACACCTCAACCCCGATCGCCAGCAAGAAAAGGCCCAAAAAAGGCCATAAAAAGGCCCAAAAAATGAGAGAAAAAGAGAGAAGGGACAATGTTTCCATCCTTTTACCACATGTGTGCTTCAAAGTAGCACCATGATCTTCATAGTAGAGAGTCTCTCATGTTATCACTTTCATATACTAGTGGGAATTTTTCATTATAGAACTTGGCTTGTATATTCCAACAATGGGCCTCCTCAAGTGCCCTAGGTCTTCGTGAGCAACAAAGTTGGATGCGCACCCACTAGTTTCTTTTGTTGATCTTTCATACATTTATAGCTCTAGTGCATCCGTTGCATGGCAATCCCTACTCCTTGCATTAACATCAATCGGTGGTCATCTCCATAGCCCGTTGATTAGCCTCGTTGATGTGAGACTTTCTCCTTTTTGTCTTCTCCACATAACCCCCTCATTATATTCTATTCCACCCATAGTGCTATGTCCATGGCTCGTGCTCATATATTGCGTGAAAGTTTATAGGTTTGAGATTACTAAAGTATGAAACAATTGCTTGGCTTGTCATCGGGGTTGTGCATGATGAGAGCATTCTATTCTTGTGTGACGAAAATGAAACATGACTAAACTATATGATTTTGTAGGGATGAACTTTCTTTGGCCATGTTATTTTGAGAATACATAATTGCTTAGTTAGTATGCTTGAAGTATTATCATTTTTATGTCAATATGAACTTTTGTCTTGAATCTTTCGGATCTGAATATTCATACCACAATTAAGAAGAATTACATTGAAATTATGCCAAGTAGCACTCCGCATCAAAAATTCTGTTTTTATCATTTACCTACTCGAGGACGAGCAGGAATTAAGCTTGGGGATGTTGATATGTCTCCAACGTATCTATAATTTTTGATTGCTTCATGCTATATTATCTACTGTTTTGAATGTTTATGGGATTTATTATACACTTTTATATCATTTTTGGGACTAACCTATTAAACCAGAGCCCGGTGCCAGTTTCTGTTTTTACCCTGTTTTAGGGTTTCGAAAAAAAGGAAAATCAAACGGAGACCAATTGACCTGAAACTTCACGGAACTCATTTTTGGAAGGAAAGAATCCCAGAAGACTTGGAGTGCACGTTGGGGGATCTGCAAGGAGGTCATGAGGAAAGGGGCGCACCCACCCCTGGGCGTGCCCTCCACCCTCGTGAGCCGCTCGTGGCCCCCCCTGACGTACTTCTTCCGCCTATATATCTCCATATACCCTAAAAACATCCATGGGTACAATAGATCGGGAGTTCCGCCGCCAGAAGCCTCCGTAGCCACCGAAAACCAATCTAGACCCGTTCCGACACCCTGCCAAAGGGAGCAATCCTTCTCTGGTGGCCATCTTCATCATCCCGGTGCTCTCCATGACGAGGAGGGAGTAGTTCTCCCTCGGGGCTGAGGGTATGTACCAGTAGCTATGTGTTTGATCTCTCTCTCTCCCTCGGGGCTGAGGGTATGTACCAGTAGCTATATTTGGATCCTATGATGTTTCTTCCCCCCTCTTCTCTCTTGTAATGAATTGAGTTTCCCCTTTGAAGTTATCTTATCGGATTGAGTCTTTAAGGATTTGAGAACACTTGATGTATGTCTTGCCGTGGATATCTGTGGTGACAATGGGATATCACGTGATTCACTTGATGTATGTTTTGGTGATCAACTTGCGGGTTCCGCCCATGAACCTATGCATACGAGTTGGCACACGTTTTCGTCGTGATTCTCCGGTAGAAACTTTGGGGCACTCTTTGAGGTCCTTTGTGTTGGTCGAATAGATGAATCTGAGATTGTGTGATGCATATCGTATAATCATGCCCACGGATAGTTGAGGTGACATTGGAGTATCTAGGTGACATTAGGGTTTTGGTTGATTTGTGTCTTAAGGTGTTATTCTAGTACGAACTCTAGGGCTGTTTGTGACAATTATAGGAATAGCCCAACGGATTGATTGGAAAGAATAACTTTGAGGTGGTTTCGTACCCTACCATAATCTCTTCGTTCGTTCTCCGCTATTAGTGACTTTGGAGTGACTCTTTGTTGCATGTTGAGGGATAGTTATGTGATCCAATTATGTTAGTATCGTTGAGTGAACTTACACTAGCGAAAGTATGAACCCTAGGCCTTATTTCCACGCATTGCAATACCGTTTACGCTCACTTTTATCACTAGTTACCTTGCTGTTTTTATAATTTCAGAATACAAATACCTTTATCTACCATCCATATTGCACTTGTATCACCATCTCTTCGCCGAACTAGTGCACCTATAATTTACCATTGTATTGGGTGTGTTGGGGACACAAGAGACTCTTTGTTATTTGGTTGCAGGGTTGCTTGAGAGAGACCATCTTCATCCTATGCCTCCTATGGATTGATAAACCTTAGGTCATCCACTTGAGGGAAATTTTCTACTGTCCTACAAACCTCTGCACTTGGAGGCCCAACAACGTCTACAAGAAGAAGGTTGTGTAGTAGACATCAAAGGCGAAGACAAGGATCTTCAAGCTGGAAGAAGAACTTAAGTCTACACGCGATGGATATGAGGAGGAAATTGTGACACTATTGGAGAAGAATGACGACCTGATTAAGAAGATCGGAGTATTCATGGGAGACCCCGCACCAGGAGAAGAAGACGAAGAACCCAAGGAGATTCGCCCGGAGGACTACATCATCATCGACGACACCGACTCCGACCTTAGAGATGATGACTTTGAAGACGAAGCTGGAGCAGATATCATGGAGTCTTCAACCGAGGAATATTTTTAGTAGACCACCACATCAGTAGTAGTATTCCACCATGTAAATAGTGTAGTCCGAGCACTTTTGCGATAGTTCTAGATCGATTGTATGCCCTTGCTTGATTGATTGAGTGAAATGATTGTGTTTGTCTCATGTGCATATGGGTAGTGCTTTCTCATTAGACCTCATTCTATTCTAAATCTCTCCCCTTTAAAACCCATCAGATGCCTCCGAGACGTGACCCCGGATTCGCTTTCCCACCGGAGCTCACTCAGTTGATCCAGCAGCAGAATACCCTGATGCAGTTGTTAGTCCAGAACCAAGGCAACAACAACAACAACAACAACAATCCACCACCAGTTGACAACTTAGCCCGTTTTCTGAGATTGCAGCCGCCGGTGTTTTCCAGTAGCACTGAGCCCATAGTAGCAGATGATTGGCTCCACAGGATTGGAAGAGAGTAAACCACTGCAGGATGTACCGATGCTAAGAAGGTGCGTTTTGCCGCACATCGGTTGGATGGACCAGCAGCCTCACGGTGGGAGAATTACACTGTCACCTATCCTATAGCCACGATGACATGGGATCAGTTTCAGCAAGCTTTCCGCACAGCCCATGTTTCAACTAGAGCCATGAATATGAAGAAGCGTGAGTTTTGCAACTTGCGCCAGGGGAACCGTGCTGTGGCTCAGTACAAGGATGAATTTAGCAAGTTATCTCGCTATGCCCCTGGTGATGTGGCCACAGATGCCGCAAAGCAGGAGAAGTTTATGGAAGGGTTGACTGATGAGATGAGCATGCAGTTGATGGTGGCAACATTCAACAACTAACAGGAGATGGTAGATAAGGCTCTTATGATTGAAGGGAAGCAGCAGCAGATTGAGAGCCGTAAGAGGAAGTATGGACAAGGGAGGTATAAATCAGGAGCTCAACAGAAGCCTCGCCTAACCCCGAACTCGAGAGGACTTGTTCATAACCATGGATGCCACACCCATAATGGAGGAAGTAACCATAACCATACTGGCCCAAGGAATGGGAATGGGAATGGGAATGGAGCAAGCAACAATCAGAACCGCCCCAATCCAGCCACACCCGCCAAGAGAGACCTAAGCCACATTACTTGTTTCAAGTGCGGGAAGACTGGACACTATGCCACAGAGTGCCCTGAAGGGAAGAATGGAAATGGAAATGGGAGCGCTGGGAAGAAGCCCAATCCATTCAACAAAGGACAAGTAAACCACATTAACGTGGAGGAGGTTGAAGAGCAGCCAGACGCGGTTATAGGTAAGTTTTTGGTTAAGTCATTTACCGCTCTTGTTCTTTTTGATACTGGTGCATCGCATTCATACATATCAAGGGAATTCGTGGATAAGTTTAAACTACTGACCCAAACCCTTAGGACCCCACTGTTAGTGAGCTCACCTGGAGCAGAGTATATGGCTAGTCGATGGTGTAACCAGATACCCTTAACCATTGGCAACCATGTTTTTCCGTCCGACCTAATTATCTTGGAGTCACAAGGATTGGATGTGATATTAGGAATGGACTGGATTTCAAAGTACGGAGGAAGCATTGACTATGCTAGTAGGTTAATTTGTCTCACCGCCCCTGAGGGAAAAAGGATCAAGTATGTATCTAGGCATGCGCCAAGAAGTAGCCAAGTAAATACCCTCACAGGAGTTGTTCAGGAGGAAGTGCCTGTAGTAAAGGATTACCCGGATGTTTTCCTAGAGGAATTACCAGGCATGCCACCGGATCGATACATCGAGTTTCTGATAGAATTATTATCAGGTATAAGGCCAATATCCAAGAGACCCTATCGGATGCCCGTGAATGATCTGGAAGAGATTAAGAAACAGATCAAGGAGTTATTGGAGAAAGGTTACATTCGACGGAGTTCATCACCATGGGGAGCCCCAGTGCTTTTGGTCGAGAAGAAGGATAAGTCGCTAAGAATGGTTGTTGATTATCGGGCCTTTAATGAAGTGACAATCAAGAACAAGTACCCATTGCCGATGATCAATGATCTGTTTGACCAGCTGCAAGGAGCTAAGGTGTTTCGAAGATCGATTTGCGATCAGGATACCACCAATTGAAGATTCGAGAGAAGAATATACCCAAGACAACATTCACCACATGGTACGGGCTATACGAATATACGGTCATGTCGTTTGGACTGACTAACGCCCCTGTCTATTTCATGAGCATGATGAACAAGGTGTTCATGGAGTATTTGGACAAGTTCGTTGTGGTGTTTATTGATGATATAATGGTATACTCGAAGAATGAAGAGGAGCACAAGGAGCATTTGCGTTTAGTTCTCGAGAAACTCAGGGAACATCAGTTGTATGCCAAGTTTAGCAAATGCGAGTTTTGGTTGAAGGAAGTCAGATTCCTTGGACATGTTATATGAGGAGAAGGTAGAGCAGTAGACCCCACCAAGGTTCAGTCAGTCACTGAATGGTTGGCACCCACTTCAGTTAGCGAGATCCGCAATTTTCTTGGGCTCGCAGGATACTACTGGAGATTTATTGAGAATTTTTCCCAGATTGCGAAGCCAATGATGAAATTATTGAAGAAACATACCAAGTTTAATTGGACGGAAGATTGCGAGGCAAGTTTCTAGGAGTTGAAGAAAAATTTGACTACAGCTCCAGTGCTAACACTACCAGATATACGTAAGGATTTCCAAGTGTATTGCGACGCCTCTCGCTTAGGACTTGGAAGTGTGCTTATGCAGGATGGAAGAGTTGTTTCGTATGCCTCACGACAACTAAAACCGCACGAATTGAATTATGCTACGCATGATTTGGAGTTTGCAGCCGTAGTGAATGCGTTGAAGACCTGGAGGCATTACCTTATTGGAAACCATTGTGATGTGTACATGGATCATAAGAGTTTGAAGTACATCTTCACACGGAAGGAACTGAACCTTAGGCAGAGGAGATGGTTGGAGCTTATAAAGGATTATGACATGAAGCTGCACTATCATCTAGGAAAGGCCAATGTCGTAGCAGACGCTTTGAGCCGGAAGAGTTATGCTAATACCCTAGAGAGCATGGGATTGCCGAAGGATTTAGCAGAGGATCTCTGGGAACTTCAATTGTAGATTGTTCCTAGACGTTTTGTTGCAACAATGGAGTTTTAGTCTATATTGTTGGGAAAGATTCGAGAAGCTCAGAAGGATGACAAAGAGATTGTCGAGATAAAAGAGAAAATGAGCGAAGGAAAGGCCAAAGGTTTTCGTGAGGATGAGCACGACACCTTATGGTTTGAGGACCGAGTTTATGTGCCCAATGACCTAGAGATCAGGAAATTAATACTTCAGGAGGCTCATGACTCACCATACTCGATACACCCCGGAAACACCAAGATGTACTTGGATTTCAAAGAACATTTCTGGTGGACAGGGATGAAGAAGGATATCGCCGAGTATGTAGCCGTATGTGATGTATGTCAGAGAGTGAAGGCAGAGCATCAAAAGCCAGCAGGATTGCTATAGCCTATGCCGATACCCGAATGGAAGTGGGATAAACTTGGCATGGATTTTATCACCGGATTGCCCAGGACCAAATCAGGATATGATTCTATATGGGTAGTAGTTGATCGCTTGACCAAAGTGGCACACTTTATCCAAGTGAAAACAACTTATACAAGTGCGAAGTTGGCCAAGATATATATGTCCAGGATCATATGTCTGCATGGAGTTCCAAGGACCATCGTACCTGATAGAGGAACATAGTTTACTCAAAGTTTTGTCATCAGTTGCACCAAACTTTGGGAACGAGATTGGAGTTCAGTACAACATTTCACCCGCAGACGGATGGACAGACCGAGAGAGTCAACCAGATTGTGGAGGACATGTTGAGAGCCTGTGCGCTAGATTATGGATCTAGTTGGGATGATAATTTTCCTTACGTAGAGTTCTCATACAACAATAGTTACCAAGTCAGTTTGAAGATGGCACCGTTCGAAGCCCTGTATGGACGAAGGTGCAGAACACCGTTGATGTGGGATGAAGTTGGAGACCGACAGTTGTTTGGACAACACTTGATCAAAGAGTATGAGGAGAAAGTTAAACTGATTGGAGATAGACTGAAGATAGCTCAGTCCAGACAAAAGAGTTATGCAGATTCGAAACGCAAGGAGGTAACCTATGAAATTGGAGATAGAGCATATCTGCGAGTATCACCTTTGCGACGAGTGAAACGTTTTGGAGTTAAGGGAAAGTTAGCCCCGAGATTTGTAGGACTGTATCGTGTTTTGGAACAGATGGGAGAAGTTGCCTACAAGTTGGAGTTACCTAAAGGACTGTCAGGAGTTCACGATGTGTTTCACGTTTCCCAGTTGAAGAAGTGCCAGGCTGAGATGGCCGATATACCGCTAAGAGATACCATACCCTTGGAGGCGATTCAGTTGGACAATGATTTGACTTATGAGGAGAAGCCAGTCAAGATTTTGGAGTTTGCCAGTCGAGTCACCCGCAACAAGGTTATCAAGTTTTGCAAAGTTCAGTGGAGCCACCATACCGAAGATGAAGCCACCTGGGAACGAGAGGATGACCTTCGCAAAGATTACCCGCACCTATTTTCTAGCCAACCCGAATCTCGAGGGCGAGATTCATCTTAAGGGGGGTAGGTTTGTAACATCCCAAATTTTCAATTTGGAATGTTATACATAGATCATTCTTGCATATCATATTTGTTTACATTTCGTCTCGCGATCCTCGAAAATCCTAAGCAACTCAAGGACCCTCGGAGAGAGTTGGAGATTTCCCGGTTTTCAAATTTGATTATTATCAAATATTGAAACGAGGATTTTTGGTTTTAACTATTTTTCTCTCTGAAAATATTTCATATTAAAATATATGAGAGGAGATAATATGATTTCTCCAAAATAATTGAAATATTGGAAGAAAAATATTAAAATCAAATATTTGTTTTTATTTGGAGTTTATTGCAATTTTGTTTGCATTAGAAAGATTGCACGTTTTCAAAATTGCATTTTAGGGCCAAGAAAATGTTCATCTCGTTCTAAATTTTTTATTTAGACGGTGAAAATTTGTTTTGGCATTTTTGGATTTTTTATTTTATTTTCTAGGATTTTTTTATGTTCGGCGGAATTATTTAAAAAAAATCTTCGGGCACCGACTGGGCCAAAACCCAGCCGGGCCGGCCCATCTCCCACGCCGGCGTCCCGCACCAGGACGCGCGCCACCGCCGACGACGACTCGGACAGGAGTCTGAGCCGGACTCCTCCTCCTGCACCGCCTTGCCCCTCCTCCAAGCCACCTCCCCCCCTTTATATGCCGCCCCAAG